>NW_024738911.1:0-19926 GCF_018991925.1 Homarus americanus | reverse complement strand
AGGCTGGGAGGTGTTATAGTAGGAGGCCAAAGGTGTTATAGTAGGAGGCTGGGAGGTGGTGTTATAGCAGGAGAGGCTGGGAGGCGGTGTTATAGTGGGGAGAGACTGGGAGGCGGTGTTACAGTAGTGGAGGCCAAGGAGGCGGTAAGCAGTAGGAGGCTGGGGATATGGTGTGTTATAACAGGGAGGCTGGGGATAAGGTGTTAGTGGAAGACTGAGGCATGGGAGGCTGGAGGCAAGGAGGCTGGGAGGCAGGAGGCACATAGGAGCCTGGGAGGCGTAAGCAAGGGAAGCTGGGAGGCTGGGATATGGGGAGGCATTTATAGCAGGAGACTGGGACATGGGTGTTATAGTAAGGAGGCTGGGAGGCGGTGTTATAGTAGGGGAGGTCAGAGGTGTTATAAAGAGAGGCGGCATTACAGTAGGGGAGACTGGGAGGCGGCAAGCAGAGGATAACAGATATGGTACATAGGCAAGGAGGTCAGGAGTGGTGTTACAGAAGGATATCGGGGATATGCAAGAGAGGGCAGAGGCTGATACGGCAAGCTGACCATGATATGTCAGATAAGTAAGAGGCTGGGACAAAGGAGAGGCATATAGTAGAGGACTGGGAGGTAAGGAGGCAGAGGAGGCAAAGAGGAGGTAATATAGAGACTGGGGAGGTAAGCAGTGGGGAGGCTGGGAGGTAAGGAAAGGAGGTAGTAGGTACAGGAGACCAAGGTGTTATAGTAAGGAGGCTTAGGAGGCGGTTATAGTAAGGAGGCTGAGGCGTAAAGGTAAACAGAGGCTGGGAGGCGTGCAGTAAGGAGGCCGATGGCAACATAGTACGAGACTGGGGACATGGGATACAGGCATGAGGCTGGGATAAGGGGAGGCTGGGACAGTAGGAGGCCAAGGTAACATAAAGAGAGGTGGGGAGGCAAGGAGGGGAGGCTGGGAGGTAAGCAGATAGCTGGGAGGTAAGCAGAAAGTAGGGGAGGCTGGGAGGCGAAAGCATAGCAGGGGAGGCTGGGAGAAGGGGTAAGACAGTAAGGAGGCTGGGATAAGGAAAATATAGCAAGGACATTGACATGCAAGAATGGTGAGGCTGGGATATGGCAAGGAGAAAGCATGATACCTGGGATTACATGATAACATATAGCAAGGAGTGGGGAGGTGTTATGGGGAGACTGGGAGGCTGGGAGGCAGGAGGCTGGGAGGCGGCAAGATATAAGGAGGCTGGGAGGTACATAAGGAAGGAGGCAAAGAGGGAGGCTGGGAGGTGTTATAAAGGGACATAGTGGAAGGGAGGCTAGAGGTGGTAAGCAGAGGGGAGGCTGGGAGGCGGTGTTGAAGCAGAGGCTGGGAGGCGGTGTTGTAGTAGGGGAGGCATGGGATAAGGTGTTGTAGTAAGGAGGGCTGATATGTAAATATAGCAGAGGGCTGATAAGTAAAATATAGTAGAGGAATATAGCAGGGGAGATCAGATATGCTTACAGTATGGCAAGGAGGCTGGGAGGTACAGTGAGGCTGGGAGGCGGTGTTACAGTAGGAGGTGGCATTATAGGGGAGCCTGGGGAGGTAACAGTAAGGAGGCTGGGAGGTGTTACAGGGAGGCTGAGTAAGGTAAGGGGAGCAAGGTAATATAGGGGAGACTGGGAGGCGTAAGTAAGGGAGGCTGGGGAGGCAAGAGAGGGAAGGGGAGGCGTAAATATAGCAGGGGAGGTAATAGTAGGAGATCAAGGCGGTACATAGCAGGAGGCTGGGATAAGGTAAGAGGTAAGGAGGCTGGAGGTGGTATTATGTAATGAGGCCGATAAGGAAAAGAAGCAGCAATGATACACATATATGATGGGGACAGCATGGGACATGGGTGTTTACAGAGGCTGGGAGGTGTTAATATGGTGTTATAGTAGGGAGGCTGGAGGCGGTGTTATAGTAGGAGGCTGGGAGGCGGTGTTATAGTAGGGGAGGTGGTATTATAGTAGGGGAGACTGGGAGGGTGTTATAGCAAGGAGGCTGGGAGGCGGTAGTAGGAGGCTGGGAGGCGGTGTAAGGAGGCTGGGAGGCGGTAAGAGTAGGGGAGGGGCGAGTAGGGGAGGCGGTACATAGTAGGGGAGGCTGGGAGGCAGGTTATAGTAAGGAGGCTGGGAGGCGGTGAGTAGTAAGGGAGGCTGGGAGGCGGTGTTATAGTGGGAGGCTGGGAGGCGGTGTTATAGTAAGGAGGCTGGGAGGCGGTGTTATAGTAAGGAGGCTGAGGCGGTGTTATAGTAAGGGAGGCTGGGAGGCGGTGTTATAGAGGGAGGCTGGGAGGCGGTGTTATAGTGGGGGAGACTGGGGTTAAAGCGATAGGGGAGGCTGGGAGGCGGTGTTATAGTGGGGAGGCTGGGAGGTGGTAGCATATAGGGGAGGCTGGGAGGCGGTGTTATAGTGGGGGAACTGGGAGGCAAAGAGGGAGGTGTTATAGTGGGGGAGGCTGGGAGGCGGTGTTATAGTGGGGAGGCTGGGAGGGGGTGTTATAGTATGGGAAGGCGGTGTTATAGTAGGAGGCTGGGAGGCGGTGTTATAGTAGGAGGCTGGGAGGCGGTGTTATAGTAGGAGAGGCTGGGAGGCAGGGGGGAGACTGGGAGGCGGTGTTATAGTAGGGGAGGCTGGGAGGCGGTGTTATAGGGGAGGCTGGGAGGCGGTGTTATAGTAGGGGAGGCTGGGACAGGTGTTATAGTGGGGGGGAGACTGGGAGGCGGTGTTATAGCATGAGGCGGTGTAAGTGGGGGAGGCTGGGAGGCGGTGTTATAGTAGAGGCTGGGAGGTGTTATAGTAAGGAGGCTGGGAGGCGGTGTTATAGTAAGGAGGTGGGAGGTGTTATAGCAGTGGGGAGTAGGTACATAGTAAGGAGGCTGGGAGGCGGTGTTAGAGGGGGAGGCTGGGAAGGTGTTATAGTAGGGGAGGCGGTATTATAGTAGGGGAGGCTGGGAGGCGGTGTTATAAGGAGGCTGGGAGGCGGTAATATAGGGGAGGCTGGGAGGTAAGGTATAAGTAGGGGAGGCGGTATTATAGTAGGGGAGGCTGGGAGGCGGTGTTATAGTAGGAGAGGCTGGGAGGCGGTGTTATAGTAGAGGCTGGGAGGCGGTGTTATAGCGAGAGGCTGGGAAGGTAGCATAGTAGAGGCTGGAGGCAGATAGTAGGGGAGGCGGAGGCGGTACATAGTATGAGGCTGGGAGGCGGTTATAGTAAGGAGGCTGGGAGTGGTAATAGTAAGGAGGCTGGGAGGCGGTGTTATAGTAGGGAGGCTGGGAGGCGGTGTTATAGTAGAGGGGGAGGCGGTGTTATAGTAGAGGCTAGATGGTGTTATAGTAAGGAGGCTGGGAGGTGTTATAGTAGGAAGCTGGGAGGTGTGCAAGGGAGGCTGGGAGGCGGTGTTATAGTAAGGAGGCTGGGAGGCGGTGTTATAGTAGGGAGGCTGGGAGGCGGTATATAGTAAGGAGGCTGGGAGGCGGTGTTAGTAGGGGAGGCTGGGAGGCGGTGTTATAGTAAGGAGGCTGGGAGGCGGTAACATAGTAAGGAGGCTGGGAGGCGGTGTTATAGTAAGGAGGCTGGGAGGCGGTGTTATAGTAGGGAGGCTGGAGGCGGTGTTATAGTAAGGAGGCTGGGAGGCGTGTTATAGTAGGGGAGGCGGTATTATAGCAGGGGAGACTGGGAGGCGGTGTTGTAGTGGGGAGGCTGGGAGGCGGTGTTATAGTAGGGAGGCTGGGAGGCGGTGTTATAGTAGGGGAGGCTGGGAGGCGGTGTTATAGTAGGGGAGGCGGGTATTATAGTAGGGGGAGGCTGGGAGGCGGTGTTATAGTGGGGAGGCTGGGAGGCGGTGTTATAGTAAGGAGGCTGGGAGGCGGTGTTATAGTAAGGAGGCTGGGAGGCGGTGTTGAGGCGGTATTATAGGAGACTGGGAGGCGGTGTTATAGTAGGAGGCTGAGGAGGTAAGCATAGTAGGGAGGCTGGGAGGCGGTGTTATAGTAGAGGCTGGGAGGAGGTGTTATAGTAAGGAGGCTGGGAGGCGGTGTTATAGTAGGGAGGCTGGGAGGGTGTTATAGTAAGGGAGGCTGGGAGGGTGTTATAAAGAGGGGAGGCGGTATTATAGGAGACTGGGAGGCGGTGTTATAGTAGGAGGCTGGGAGGCGGTGTTATAGTAGGAGGCTGGGAGGGTGTTAGTAGGGGAGGCTGGGAGGCGGTGTTATAGTAGGGGAGGCTGGGAGGCGGTGTTATAGTAGGGGAGGCTGGGAGGCGGTGTTATAGTAGGGGAGGCTGGGAGGCGGTGTTATAGTAGGAGGCTGGGAGGCGGTGTTATAGCAGGATGGGGATGCGTTAATATAGAGGAGGAGTGGTAGGATGTGATGAAGGGAGTGGAGGGGTGTTAAAGGGGTCAGGTGAGACTGGCAGAAAGAGAGAGGGATGCGAGCAGAGATATGATAGGCAGGAGTAGAGGCTGGTAGGAGTAGTAACGGGTATAGTAGGGAGGGAGGGTAGGAGGTTAGAGGAGGGGATAGAGGGGCTGGGATATGGTGTTATAGTAGAATGGGAGAAGGTATAGAGAGGGATGGTGAGATAAGATAGTAGGATGGGAGGTGAGTAGCAGTGGAAAGAAAGGGAAGGAGGGGAGGTGTTAAGAGGGGTGTAGGAGGCTGGGATATGGTGTTATAGATGAGGCTAAGGGTTTGGTATAGAGGGGAAGGGATAATGTTGTAGTAGGGGAGGCTGGGAGGCGGTGTGTTGCAGTAGGGGAGGCTGGGAGGCAGGGGTTGTAGTAGGGGGAGGCTGGGAGGCGGTGTTGTAGTAGGGGAGGCTGGGAGGCGGTGTTGTAGTAGGAGGCTGGGAGGCGGTGTTGTAGTAGGGGAGGCTGGGAGGCGGTGTTGTAGTAGGAGGCTGAGGCGGTGTTGTAGTTGGGGAGGTTGGGAGGCGGTGTTGTAGTAGGGAGGCTGGGAGGCGGTGCTATAGTAGGAGGCTGGGAGGCGGTAAGCTATATAGTAGTGGAGGCTGGGAGGCGGTGTTATAGTAGGGGAAAGCAAGTGGCTTATAGTAGGGGGAGGCTGGGAGGCGGTGCTATAGGGGAGGCTGGGAGACGGTGTTATAGTAGGAGGCTGGGAGGCGGTGTTATAGTAGGGGAGGCTTGGAGGCGGTGTTGTAGTAAGGAGGCTGGGAGGCGGTAAGGAGTAGTAAGGAGGCTGGGAGGCGGTGTTATAGTAAGGGGGCTGGCAGGCGGTGTTATAGTAGGGGAGGCTGGGAGGCGTTATATAGTCGGTGAGGCTAGGGAGGCGGTGTTAGTTATTGTAATGGAGGCTGGGAGGCGGTGTTATAGTAGGGGAGGCTAGAGGCGGTGTTATAGTAAGGGAGGCTAAGGCGGTGTTATAGTAAGGGAGGCTGGGAGGCGGTTTTATAGTAGGGGAGGCTGAGGCGGTGTTATAGTAAGGAGGCTGGGAGGCGGTGTTATAGTAGGGAGGCTGGGAGGCGGTGTTATAGTAGGAGGATGGGAGGCGGTGTTATAGTAGGGAGGCTGAGAGGCGGTGTTATAGTAGGAGGCCTGAGGCGGTGTTGTAGTAAGGGAGGCTGGGAGGCGGTGTTATAGTAGGGAGGCTGGGAGGCGGTAAGTATAGTAAGGGAGGCTGGGAAGGATGATGGAAAACTGAGACACGATAAATAGATAGATGACACAAACCTCTATTCGTAAAAAAGTGACACAAAGAAGAGTACCGGTACGCTGTATTTATATTTAAGTAAATATAAGAATGATTACAAAATTTGTTTGTATGTTATGGTGTTGAATGGAGGTTTAATTTGTGAGGTATATTAGCGGAATTAATGAAACTGTGTGTAGCTAGATAGATTTATTAATGTGTGTTAGCAGCAGGTAGAGACAGCAATAAGTGAGTGAGTGGGTCTGACAATGATTATGTGTGGTGGATGAAGCAGTAGCTCGGGTGTAATATCTTTCTCTGAGTGTGAATGAAATTGGTATTATTTTTACTTCCTTCCTCCGTATTGCTTCAGCTTTAGAAATATTTGTATAGTTGGTAAATCCTCGTCGCCAGAATAGGTGCTATATGACTGAAGAATAAATCCAGCTTAGTTATAAATTAGAAGAAATTGAATATAGCTGTAGGTTTTCCCTTTGAAAAATTTTGTCTAGAAAAATCACATCTAATAACAAGGCTGTAGGTAAATTCCTCGTTTGTTGTGTTGGTAATAATGGATGTTGGTTTTGTGCTTTGTAATCTGCAATCAACGTGTATATACCACAGCTACATAAGGTGTGTAGGGCGTCATTAATTTCGGCATGAATAATGATTCGTGTATCAGGTTAATACAATTTTTTAGTGGCCAGAGAACTTTATTTTTCTTCTATACGAGTATATATACATCTTACTATGGCGGAATACCGTCAAAGTAAAGAGAGAGATTGTAAGCAGATACTGTAATAATTTATATATTCGTAGCAGTTTTATACAATCTGCACTGTCAGCAACTATAACAACACAGTCAACAGCCACAACCACACGGTCAACAACAACAACACGGTCGAAAATCAGAAGACCATCACCAGGTTACGAACATAACTCCTCATGTCTGACTTCTTAATGGGAAAGTTAGAGGAAAACAATATATGCCTCCATGTAAGTCATACCTGTGGAGCAAGTGCCAACAGGTATTGTACTTATGAATAATTTAATTCGAGTTAAAGCTAACTTCTTACATGGCCAAGGAAGAGTTGTGTTTCTTTTGGAGTAGCCTATTAGACAAATTGTACGTAGGCGACTGTTGGAGAGTTATGCAGCTGTGTTTTACGCTTTAGCCATGCTTGTCCTCTCCAAAATGTATCTTTTGCAGAGTAGTCCAATGAATTTCAAAATGAACATTGCGGCTCCTGTTGTCTCGGTAGGGTTGTTAAAATTCCTCGTCCTTTGTGTCATATTGTCTCACAAAATCTCTCTTTATTTTTGGAGCGAGTAGTATACCTGTCATGTATAATAAAAGATGATGATGACGGAACAAATAAATATATCCCAGGCAGCAGTTGTGACTGGCATATGTTTCACGGGTTCATTAATATAGGCAAGAAAAAGATTGTGCGTTATGTGAAGTTATCCACTTTAAAAGTCTTTTTTTTATTTAAAAATAAACAACAACCACAATCCACTATACAGTACAGTTTACCAATATATTATCCGCTGATTTCGTCATTACCTGCAGTGCATTGGCCTGTGTTGATTAAACATATCCATAATTATCAACACGATGAACAAACATTACGGTACGTACTTCTTGTTTACATGGTCTCGTGCGTGCAGACATTATCACTGGTTAACTTTAGATGCCTCAAATAATCATTATCTGCCTCAAAATTCTTTAATATGGAGGATTAAAAATGACAAAAGTGGAAAACCAACTTGTCATTTAATTTAGTAGATTTGTGAGACTGACACAGAAATACCAGTCAGACTGGTAGTGGTGGGAGGGAAGTAACACATGGTGACTGGTGGGAGGGGAGTAACACACGGTGACTGGTGGGAGGGGAGGAACACCCACGGTGACTGGTGGTGGGAGGGGAGTAACACACGGTGACGGGTGGTGGGAGGGTAACACGGTGAGTGGTGGTGGAAGGGGAAACACACGGTGACTGGTGGGAGGGTAACAAACGGTGACTGGTGGGAGGGGTAACACGATGATGGGTGGTGGGAGGGCGTAACACGTCGACTGGTGGGAGGGAGTAAGACACGGTGACTGGTGGGAGGGGTAACACACAGTGACTGGTGGTGGGAGGGTAACACTCGGTGACTGGAGGGAGGGAGTAACACCCACGGTATCAGGTGGGAGGGAACACAGTGACTGGTGGGAGAGGAGTAACACACGGTGACTGATGGAAGGGCGTAACACACGGTGACTGGTGGGAGGGAATACCACAGTGACTGGTGGGAGGAGTAACACGGTGACTGGTGGGAGGGCAAACACCCACGGTGTCTGGTGGGAGGAGGTAACACGCGGTGACTGGTGGTGGGAGGGCACGGTGACTGGTGGGAGAGGAGTAACACGGTGACTGGTGGGAGTGGCGTAACACACGGTGACTGGTGTGAGGGAGTAACAAACGGTGACTGGTGGTGGGAGGGCACACGGTGATTGGTGGGAGGAGTAACACGGTGACTGGTGGTGAGGCGGAGTAACACTGTAGTGGTGGTGGGAGCAGGTAACACACGGTGACTGGTGGGAGGAGTAACACACACGGTGACTGGTGGGAGGAGTAACACAGTGATTGGTGGGAGGGAGTAACACACGGTGTGGTGGGAGGGCGTAACACACGGTGACTGGTGGGAGGGAGGGAACACCCAGTGACTTTTGGGAGGGAGTAACAAACGGTGATTGGTGGGAGTTGGAGTAACACACGGTGACTGGTGGGAGGGAGTAACACACGGTGACTGGTGGGAGGGAGGAACACCACCTTGACTGGTGGGAGGTAGTAACACAGGTGACTGATGGAAGGGCGTAACACCCGGTGTCTAGTGGGAGGAGTAACTACAGTGACTGGTGTTGGGAGGGGCGTAACACACGGTGACTGGTGGGAGGGAGTAACACACAGTGACTGGTGGGAGGGCAACACACGGGTGGGAGGAGTAATACACGGTGACTGGTGGGAGGGAGTAACACACGGTGACTGGCTGGGAGGAGTAACACACGGTGATTGGTGGGAGAGAGTAACACACGGTTACTGGTGGAAGGGTAGTAACATACGATGACGGGTGGTGGGAGGGCGTAACACACGGCGACTGGTGGGAGGGTAACACACGGTGACTGTTGGGAGGGTAACACAAAGTGACTGGTGGTGGAGAGTAACACAGTGACTGGAGGAGGGAGTAACACCCACGGTATCTGGGGAGGAGTAACACACGGTGGCTGGTGGGAAGGCTGCGGGATTTGATGGAAAGGGCGTAACACCCACGGTGTCTGGTGGGAGGAGTAACATAGTGACTGGTGTTGGGAGGCGTAACACGGTGACTGGTGGGAGGAGTAACACAGTGACTGATGGGAGGGTAACACACGGTGACTGGTGGGAGGAGGCACCCGGTGTCTGGTGGAGGAGTAACACACGGTGACTGGTGGGAGGGAGTAACACACGGTGACTGGTGGGAGGGCACAGTGATTGGTGGGAGGGCGTAACACACGGTGACTGGTGGGAGAAACATGGTGACTGGTGGGAAGGGAGAACACACGGTGACTGGTGGTGGGAGAGGGTAACACACGGTGACTGGTGGTGGGCGAGGGAGTAACACACGGTGACTGGTGGTGGGAGGGAGGAACACACGGTGACTGGTGGTGGGAGAGACACAGTGATTGGTGGGAGGAGTAACACACGGTGACTGGTGGTGGGAGGGTAACACACGGTGATTGATGGGAGGGAGTAACACACGGAGACTGGTGGGAAGGTAGCACAGTGACTGTGTGAAGGGGCACACGTGTCTGGTGGGAGGAGTAACATACGGCTGGTGTGGGAGGGCAAACATACAGTGACTGGTGGGAGGGGAGTAACACAGTGACTGGTGGGAGGGAGAAACACACGGTGACTGGTGGGAGGGCGTAACAAACGGTGACTTGGGAGGGTAACACGTGACTGGTGGGAGCCCACGGTGTCTGTGGGAGGGAGAACACACGGTGACTGGTGGGAGGAGTACACACAGTGACTGGTGGGAGGAGTAACACACGGTGATTGGTGGGAGGGCGTAAACACACGGTGACTGGTGGGAGGGAGCATAGTGACTGGTGGGAAGAGTAACACACGGTGACTGGTGGTGGAGAGGAGTAACACGGTGACTGGTGGTGGGCGGGGAGTAACACACGGCTGGTGGTGGGAGGGTAACACACGTGGTGGGTGGGAGGAGTAACACACGGTGATTGGTGGGAGGAACACACGGTGACTGGTGGTGGGAGGAGTAACACACGGTGATTGATGGGAGGAGTAACACACGGTGACTGGTGGTGGGAGGGAATAACACATGGTGACTGGTGGTGGGAGGGAACACCCACGGTGACTGTGGGAGGGGTAACACACGGTGACTGGTGGTGGGAGGGAGTAACACACAGTGATTGGTGGGAGGAGCACACAGTTACTGGTGGGAAGGAGTAACACGGTAACTGGTGGAGGGCGTAACACAGTGACTGGTGGGAATGGGGTAACACACGGTGACTGGTGGTGGGAGGGGCGTAACACACGGTGACTGATGGGAGGGCGTAACACACGGTGACTGGTGGGAGGGGTAACACACGGTGACTGGTGGGAGGGAGTAACACACTGTGACTGGTGGTGGGAGGGTAACACTCGGTGACTGGTGAGAAGGAAGTAACACCCGGTGCTCTGTTGGGAGGGGGTAACACACGGTGACTGGTGGTGGGAGGGGCGTAACCCACGGTGACTGGTGGGAGGTGTAACACGGTGACTGGTGGGACGGGAGTACCACACGGTGACTTGGGAGGGGCGTAACACACGGCGACTGGTGGAGGTAACACACAGTGACTGGTGGTGAGAGGGGAGTAACACTCGGTGACTGGAGGGAGTAACACCCACGGTATCAGGTGGGAGGGGAGTAACACACGGAGACTGGTGGGAAGGTAACACACAGTGACTGTGTGAAGGGGCGTAACACCCACAGTGTCTGGTGGGAGGGAACATACAGTGACTGGTGTTGGGAGGGGACAACATACACGGTGACTGGGAGGGAGTAACACACGGTGACTGGTGGGAGGGCAACACGGTGACTGGTGGGAGGGGCGTAACAAGAGTGACTGGTGGGAGGGTAACACACGGTGACTAGTGTGTGAGGAGTACACAGTGACTGGTAGGAGGAGTCACACATGGTGACTGGTGGGAGGGCGTAACACACGGTGACGGGTGGGAGAGTAACACACACGGTGACTGGGGGAGTAACACACGGTGATTGTTGGGAGGAGTAGCACACGGGGACTCGAGGGGTGAGGTAACACACGGTGACTGGTGGGAAGGGGTAACACACGGTGACTGGTGGTGGGAGGAAGCACACGTTGACTGGTGGTGGGAGGGAACACACGGTGACTGGTGGTGGGAGCGGAGAAACACACTATGACTGGTGGTGGGAGGCAGTAACACACGGTGGCTGGTGGGAGGGGTGTAACACGGTGACTGGTGGGAGGGTAACACACGGTGATTGGTGGGAGGAGTAACACACGGTGACTGGTGGGAGGAGTAACACACGATGATGGGTGGTGGGAGGCGTAACACACGTCGACGGTGGGAGGGAGTAAGACACGGTGACTGGTGGGAGGGTAACACACAGTGACTGGTGGTGGAGGGGAAGACACACGGTGACTGGTGGTGGGAGGAGTAACACACGGTGTCTGGTGGTGGGAGGGTAACACGGTGACTGGTGATGGGAGGAGTAACACACGGTGACTGGTGGTGGGAGGTAGCATTGGTGTGGGAGGGTAACACACGGTGACTGGTGGGAGGGAGGAACACCCACGCTGACTGGTGAGAGGAGTAACACAGTGACTGGCGGGAGGGAGTAACACACGGTGACTGGTGGTGGGAGGGAGTAATACACGGTGACTTATGGTGGGAGGTAACACACGGTGACTGGTGGTGGGAGGAGAACAGACGGTGACTGGTGGTGGGAGGGAATAACACACGGTGATTGGTGGGAGGGGAGTAACACATGGTGACTGGTGGGAGGGTAACACACGGTGACTGGTGGTGGGAGGTGGAACAACCCACGGTGAATGGTGGGAGGGTAACACACGGTGACTGGTGGGAGGGTAACACACGGTGATTGGTGGTGGGAGGAGTAACGGACGGTGACTGGTGGTGGGAGGAGTACAGGTGACTGGTGGTGGGAGGAGTAACACACGGTGATTGGTGGGAGGAGTAACACACGGTGACTGGTGGTGGGAGAGGCAACAGACAGTGACTGGTGGTGGGAGGGAGTAACACACGGTGATTGGTGGGAGGGAGTAACATGGTGACTGGTGGGAGAGTAACACACGGTGACTGGTGGTGGGAGGGAGAACACCCACGGTGAATGGTGGGAGGAGTAACACACAATTGGTGTGGTGGGAGGGAAGCACCAGTACTGGAGGGTGGGAATGCAACACGATATCAGGTGGGAGGAGTAACACACGGTGACTGGTGGGAGAGTAACAAACAGTGACTGATGGAAGGGGCAACACCACGATTGTCTGGTGGGAGGGAGTAACATACAGTGACTGGTGTTGGGAGGGGCGTAACACACGGTGACTGGTGGGAGGGGAGTAACACACAGTGACTGGTGGTGGGAGGAGTAACACACAGTGACTGGTGGGAGGAAGTAACACAGTTACAGTGGAAGGGAGGTAACATACGATGACGGGTGGTGGGAGGGCGTAACACACGGCGACTGGTGGGAGGGAGGCACACGGTGACTGTTGGGAGGGCTGACACAAAAGTGACTGGGGTGGGAGGAGTAACACTTGGTGACTGGAGGGAGGAGTAACACGGTATCTGGTAGGAGGAGTAACACGGTGGCGGTGGGAGAATACACGCGATTTGTGGAAAGGGCGTAACACCCACGGTGTCTGTGGTGAGGAAGTAACATAGTGACTGGTGTTGGGAGGGGCGTAACACACGGTGACTGGTGGGAGGGCAACACAGTGCACGTGGGAGGAGAACACACGGTGACTGGTGGGAGGGCGAAACACCAATGCTGGTGGGAGAGTAACACACGGTGACTGGTGGGAGGGTAACACACGGTGACTGGTGGGAGGGAGTAACACACGGTGATTGGTGGGGGCGTAACACACGTGACTAGGTGGGAGGGTAACATGGTGACTGGTGGGAAGGGTAACACACGGTGACTGGTGGTGGGAGAGGAGTAACACGTGACTGGTGGTGGGCGGGGAGTAACACAGTGACTGGTGGTGGGAGGAGTAGCACAGTGACTGGTGGTGGGAGGGAGTAACACACGGTGATTGGTGGGAGGAGTAACACGGTGACTGGTGGTGGGAGGAACACACGGTGATTGATGGGAGGGAGTAACACACGGTGACTGGTGGTGGGAGAATAACACATGGTGACTGGTGGTGGGAGGGAGAACACCCACGGTGACTGTGGGAGGAGTAACACAGGTGACTGGTGGTGGGAGGCAACACAGTGATTGGTGGAGGGTAACACACGGTTACTGGTGGGAGAGGAAGTAACACGGAACTGGTGGGAGGGGCAACACACGGTGACTGGTGGGAATGGGGTAACACACGGTGACTGGTGGTGGGAGGGCGTAACACACAGTGACTGGTGGGAGGGGCGTAACACACGTGACTGGTGGGAGGGAGTAACACACGGTGACTGGTGGGAGGGTAACACTGTGACTGGTGGTGGGAGGGTAACACTCGGTGACTGGGTGAGAAGGGAGGTAACACCCACGGTGTCTGTTGCGAGGGAGTAACACACAGTGACTGGTGGTGGGAGGCGAACCACGTGACTGGTGGGAGGGGTAACAGTGACTGGGTGGGACAGAGTACCCACACGGTGACGGGAGGGCACCGCAGCGACTGGTGGGAGGAGTAACCACAGTGACTGGTGGGAAGGGAAGTAACACTCAGTGACTGGAGGGAGGGAATGCCACCCACATTATCAGGTGGAGGGAGTAACACACGGAGACTGGTGGGAGGGTAACCACGTGACTGTGAAGGAGCATACACCCACAGTGTCTGGTGGGAGGGAGTAACATACAGTGACTGGTGTTGGGAGGGGCAAGCCACGGTGACTGGTGGGAGGGTAACACACGTGACTGGTGGGAGGGAGAAACACACGGTGACTGGTGGGAGGCGTAACAACGGTGACTGGTGGGAGGGACAAGCTGGTGGGAGGGCAGAAACACGGTGTCTGGTGGGAGGGCAACACACGGTGACTGGTGGGAGGTAACATGCATGGTGACTGGTGGGAGGGTAACACGGTGATGTGGGAGGGCGTAACACAGTGACTGGTGGGAGGGAACATGGTGACTGGTGGGAAGGGTAACACACGGTGACTGGTGGTGGGAGAGATAAACACACGGTGACTGGTGGTGGGCGGGGGTAACACACGGTGACTGGTGGTGGGAGGGGTAACACGGTGACTGGTGGTGGGAGGAAGAACACACGGTGATTGGTGGGAGGGAGTAACACGGTGACTGGTGGTGGGAGGGTAACACACGGTGATTGATGGGAGGAGCAACACACGGTGACTGGTGGTGGGAGGGAATAACACATGACTGGTGGTGGGAGGGAGGAACACCCGGTGACTTGTGGGAGGGAGTAACACACGGTGGCTGGGGAGGATGCTGCAGTGATTGGTGGGAGGAGTAACACGGTTACTGGTGGGAGAAGGAAGTGGCACGGCATGCTGGTGGGAGGCACACACGGTGACTGGTGGGAATGGATAACACGGTGACTGGTGGTGGGAGGGCAACACACAGTGACTGATGGGAGAGCGTAACACGTGACTGGTGGGAGGGTAGCCGGTGACTGGTGGGAGGAGTAACACACTGTGACTGGTGGTGGGAGGGAGGTAACACTCGGTGACTGGTGAGAAGGGAGTAAACCCACGTTGTCTGTTGGGAGAGTAACACCACGGTGACTGGTGGTGGAGGGGTAACCCAGTGACTGGTGGGAGGTGTAACACGGTGACTGGTGGGACAGGGATGCCACACAGTGACTTTGGGAGGGGCGCTGGCGACTGGTGGGAGGGAGAGCACACACAGTGACTGGTGGTGAGAGGGTAACACTCGGTGACTGGAGGGAGGGTAACACCCACGGTATCAGGTGGGAGAATGCACACGGAGACTGGTGGGAAGGCAACACACAGTGACTGTGTGAAGGGGCGTAACACCCACAGTGTCTGGTGGGAGAGTAACATACAGTGACTGGTGTTGGGAGGGCAATACAGTGACTGGTGGGAGGGGAGTAACACGGTGACTGGTGGGAGGGAAAACACACGGTGACTGGTGGGAGGGCGTAACAAACGGTGACTGGTGGGAGGGAGTAACACACGGTGACTAGTGTGAGTATCACACGGTGACTGGTAGGAGGAGTAACACAGTGATTAGGTGGGAGGGGGCGTAACACACGGTGACGGGTGGGAGGAAGCTACAGTGACTGGGGAGGGAGGGAGTAACACGGTGATTGGTGGGAGGAGCAACAACACGGGGACTCGAGGTGAGGGAATCACAGTGACTGGTGGGAAGGGAGTAACACAGTGACTGTGGTGGTGGGAGGAGTAACACTGTGACTGGTGGTGGGAGGGAGTAACACACGGTGACTGGTGGTGGGAGGCGGGAAACACACTGACTGGTGGTGGGAGGCAACAGTGGCTGTGTGGAGGGTGTAACACACGGTGACTGGTGGGAGGGAGGCAGCACAGTGGATTTGGGAGGAATAACACACGGTGACTGGTGGGAGGGAGTAACACACGATGATGGGTGGTGGGAGGGCGTAACACACGTCGACTGGTGGGAGAGTAGACACGGTGACTGGTGGGAGGGAGTAACACACAGTGACTGGTGGTGGGAGGGTAACACACGGTGACTGGTGGTGGGAGGGAGTAACACGGTGTCTGGTGGTGGGAGGAGTGCACAGTGACGGTGATGGGAGAGTAGCACACGGTGACTGGTGGTGGGAGGGTAACACGGATGATTGGTGGGAGGGAGTAACACACGGTGACTGGTGGGAGGGAGGAACACCACGCGACTGGCGGTGAGAGGGTAACACACGGTGACTGGCGGGAGGGGAGTAACACACGGCTCTGGTGGTGGGAGGGAGTAATACAGTGACTTATGGTGGGAGGGAGTAACACACGGTGACTGGTGGTGGGAGGGTAACAGACGGTGACTGGTGGTGGGAGGAATAACACGGTGATTGGTGGGAGGGTAACACATGGTGACTGGTGGGAGGAGTAACACACGGTGACTGGTGGTGGGAGGTAGGAACACCCACGGTGAATGGTGGGAGGGAATGGCAGTGACTGGTGGGAGGAATGCTACAGTGATTGGTGGTGGGAGGGAGTAACAGACAGTGACTGGTGGTGGGAGGGAGTAGCACAGGTGACTGGTGGTGGGAGGGAGTAACACGGTGATTGGTGGGAGGGAGCAACACACATGACTGGTGGTGGGAGGAGTAACAGACGGTGACTGGTGGTGGGAGGAGTAACACACACGGTGATTGGTGGGAGGAGTAACACATGGTGACTGGTGGGAGGGTAACACACGGTGACTGGTGGTGGGAGGGAGGAACACCCCGGTGAATGGTGGGAGGAGTAACACAGTAGTGGTGGTGGGAGGGTAACACTCGGTAACTGGAGGTGGGGAGAACAACCACGATATCAGGTGGGAGGAGTAACACACGGTGACTGGTGAAGGTAACAAACGGTGACTGATGGAAGAGGGGCATACCCACGGTGGCTGGTGGAGGAAGTAACATACAGTGACTGGTGTTGGGAGGGCGAACACACGGTGACTGGTAGGGAGGGAGTAACACACAGTGACTGGTGGTGGGAGGGTAACACACGGTGACTGGTGGTGGAGGAGAGTAACACACACGGTGACTGGTGGTGGGAGGGAGTAACACGGTGACTGGTGGTGGGAGGGAACACACGGTGACTGGTGGGAGGAGTAACACACGGTGACTGGTGGGAGGTAACACACAGTGATTGGTGGGAGGAGTAACACATGGTGGCTGGTGGAGGGAGTAACACACACGGTGACTGGTGGGAGGGCGTAACACACGGTGACTGGTGGGTGAGGCAACACATTGAATGGGAGGAGGGAGGGAACACCCACGGTGACTGGTGGGAGGAAGCACAGTGACTGGTGGTGGGATGGGTAACACACGGTGACTGGTGGGAGGGGGGCGTAACACACGGTGACTGGTGAGGAGGGAGTAACACACGTGACTGGTGGTGGGGAGTAACACACGGTGACTTGTGGTGGGAGGAGTAACAGGCGGTGGCTGGTGGTGGGAGGAATAACACAGTGACTGGTGGTGGGAGGGGAGCAACACACGGTGACTGGTGGGTGAGGAGTAACACACGGTGACTGGTGGGAGGAGAACACAGGGTGACTGGTGGGAGGAAGTAACACACAGTGACTGGTGGTGGGAGGGTAACACAGGCGACTGGTGGGAGGGCGCAACACGGTGACTGGTGGGAGGGAGTAACACACGCTGACTGGTGGTGGGAGGGAGTAGCACACATGGTGACTTGTGGTGGGAGGGGAGTAACAGACGGTGACTGGTGGTGGGAGGGGAATAACACACGGTGACTGGTGGGAGGGGAACACACGGTGACTGGTGGTGGGAGGGGAGTAACACACGGTGACTTGTGGTGGGAGGGGAGTAACAGACGGTGACTGGTGGTGGGAGGGGAATAACACACGGTGACTGGTGGTGGGAGGGTAGTAACACGACTCTCAACATGGGTTTATAAAGGGAAAATCTTGTCCAACAAATCTGCTAACGTTTTTTAGGAAAGTCTTCGAGGTAGTAGATAATGACGAAAATTACGATGTTATTTACTTAGACTTTAGCAAAGCATTTGACAGAGTACCGCATCAGAGGCTTCTGAGAAAAATTAAGGCTCATGGTATCGGGAAAGAATTTTATTGGATAAAATCATGGCTCACCGATAGAACGCAGAGGGTCAGCGTAGATGGTGTTAAATCAAGTGGGGGCAGTGCAGTAAGGGTTCCCAGGGGTTACTAGGCCCATCTTGTTCATAACTACATAACTGATGATACGGATCAGCAGTGACATAAAAGCAAGTTTGCGGATGACACCAAAATAGGGCAGCAAATTAATTCAGGGCAGGATGCAAATGCATTACAGGAGGATCTAAATAAACTGCAGGGGTGGTCCTGAAAGGAGCAAATGAAATCAACACCAGCAAGTGCAGCGTACTTAATATTGGAAGAACAAATACTTATAATGTATACAGCCTGAACAACATCAACCTAGAGAAGTCGACTTGTAGAAGAGACACTAGGGGTACTTTAAGCCCGGACCTCACGGCCTGAAAACAGTGCGTTATGTTCGAAATAAGGCAAACAGAGTATTGGGTTTATATCTCAGAAGTGTAAGTAACAAGGAGTGCAGAGGTCTTTTGCAACTATATCTTGCGCAGTTAGGCCGCACTCATTATGCGGTTCAAGTTCTGGTGCCCTATTATAGAATGGATATAAATTCACAGAGTCGGTGCAGCGAAGAATGACAAAAATAATTCAGGACTTAAATTCCATATCAGGATAGGTTAAAGAAACTTAACACATTCCTAGAAGACGAAGAGTGCGGGAGATATGATAGAGGTGTTTAAAGTGGTTGAAAGGAATCAATAAAGGGATATAGATAAAGTTCTTATAATATCCAAGCAGGATGGGACTCGGAGCAACGGATTCAAGTTGGATAAGTTTAGGTTAGGAGGAGATAGGAAGAAACTGGTTCACAAATAGGGTGGTGGAGGTGGAACAAGCAGCAACTTTGTAGTAAGTGCGGAACTCTGGAAAGTTTCAAAAGGAGGCTAGATAGATTCATGGATGATAGAGTGGTAATACTCGACAGGAGCTGCCATGCACAAGCCAACCGGCCTGTGCAACTCTTATTCTTATGTTCTTATGTTCTTAACACACGGTGACTGGTGGGAGAGTAACACAGTGACTGGTGGGAGAATGCAACAGTGACTGATGGGAGGGCGTAACACACGGTGACTGGTGGGAATGGGAGTAACACACGGTGACTGGTGGTGGGAGGGGCGTAACACGGTGACTGGTGGGAGGGTAACACACGGTGACTGGTGGGAGGGGAACACACGGTGACTGGTGGTGGGAGGGCAACACTCGGTGACTGGTGGGAAGGAAGCAATACCACGGTGTCTGTAGGAGGAGCAACATACGGTGACTGGTGGTGGGAGGGCGTAATCACGGTGACTGTGGGAGGTGAAACACGGTGACTGGTGGGACGGGGTAACACACGGTGACTTTTGGGAGGGCAGCACACACGGCGACTGTGGGAGGGCAACACACAGTGACTGTGGGAGGAGTAGCACACACAGTGACTGGTGGTGAGAGGGCACAGCACTCGTGACTGGAGGAGGAGTAACACCCACAGTATCAGGTGGGAGGAGAACACAACGAGGGAGTGGGAGAGGAGTAGCACACGGTGACTGTGAAGGGGCGTAACACCCAAAGTGTCTGGTGGGAGGGAGTAACATACAGTGACTGGTGTTGGGAGGGACACAACATACGGTGACTGGTGGGAGAGAGAAGTAACACGGTGACTGGTGGGAGGGAGTAACACACGGTGACTGGTGGGAGGGAGTAACACACGGTGACTAGTGTGTGGAGGCAATACACGGTGACTGGTGGGAGGGAGTCACACATGGTGACTGGTAGGAGGGCGTAACACACGGTGACGGGTGGGAGGGTAACATGGTGACTGGAGGGGTGAGTAACACACGGTGACTGGTGGGAAGGAATTACACACGTTGACTGGTGGTGGGAGGGAGAACACACGTTGACTGGTGGTGGGAGGGTAACACACGGTGACTGGTGGTGGGAGCAGAGTAACACACTGTGACTGGTTGAGGGCAGGTAACACACGGTGACTGGTTGGAAGGGAGTAACACACGGTGACTGGTGGGAGGGAAACACACGTGATGATTGGTGGGAGGGAGAAGCCACACGGTGACTGGTGGGAGGGAAGCACACAGTGACTGGTGGTGGGAGGGAGCAACACTCGGTGACTGGAGGTGGGGAGTAGCACACCCACGGTATCAGGTGGTGAGGGGAGAACACACGAGTGAGCTGAGGTGGGAGGGCAACACATGGTGACAGTGGAAGGGCATTAGTACCCACGGTGACTGGTGGAAGGGGAGAACACACGGTG
>NW_024738910.1:0-9663 GCF_018991925.1 Homarus americanus | reverse complement strand
TATATAGAGGAGGTACTTATAGATAGTGGCTGTTATATAGAGGTGGTACTTATAGACAGTGGCTGTTATATAGATGTGGTACTTATAAACAGTGGCTGTTATATAGAGGTGGTACTTATAGACAGTGGCTGTTATATACAGGAGGTACTTATAGACAGTGGCTGTTATATGGAGGTGGTACTTATAAACAGTGGCTGTTATGTAGAAGTGGAACTTATAGACAGTGGCTGTTATATAGAGGTGGTACTTATAGACAGTGGCTGTTATATAGAGGAGGTGCTTATAGACAGTGGCTGTTATATAGAGGTGGTACTTATAGACAGTGGCTGTTATATAGAGGAGGTGCTTATAAACAGTGTCTGTTATATAGAGGTGGTACTTATAGACAGTGGGTGTTATATAGAGGAGGTAGTTATAAACAGTGGCTGTTATATAGAGGAGGTACTTATAGACAGTGGCTGTTATATAGAGGTGGTACTTATAGACAGTGGCAGTTATATAGAGGAGGTAGTTATAAACAGTGGCTGTTATATAGATGTGGTACTTATAGACAGTGGCTGTTATATAGAGGTGGTACTTATACAGTGGCTGTATATAGAGGAGGTACTTATAGACAGTGGCTGTTATATGGAGGTGGTCCCTATAGACAGTGGCTGTTATATAGAGGTGGTACTTATACAGTGGCTGTATATAGAGGTGGTACTTATACAGTGGCTGTATATAGAGGTGGTACTTATAGACAGTGGCTGTTATATAGAGGTGGTACTTATAGACAATTGCTGTTATATAGAGGTGGTACTAAAAGACAGTGTCTGTTATATAGAAGTGGTACTTACAGACAATGGCTGTTATATAGAGGTGGTACTTATAATCAGTGGCTGTTATATAGAGGAGGTACTCATAGAGAGTGGCTGTTATATAGAGGTGGTACTTATAGACAGTGGCTGTTATATAGAGGTGGTACTAATAGAGAGTGGCGGTTATATAGAGGTGGTACTTATAGACAATTGCTGTTATATAAGGGTGGTGCCTATAGACAGTGGCTGTTATATAGAGGTGGTACTTATAGACAGTGTTGTATATAGAAGTGCTTATAGACAGTGGCTGTTATATATAGGTGGTGCTTATAGACAGTGAAACATTATAAAAGGTTGGTGCCTAGACAGTGGCTGTTATATAATGTGGTACTTATAGACAGTGGCTGTTATATGGAGGTGGTGCTTATAGACAATGGCTGTTATATAGAGGAGGTGCTTATATAAAGGTGGTACTTATAGACAGTGGCTGATATATAGAGGTGGTACTAATAGACAGTGGCTGTTATATAGAGGTGGTACTAATAGACAGTGGCTGTTATATAGAGGAGGTACTTATAGACAGTGGACAGTGGCTGTTATATCGAGGTCGTAGTTATAGACAGTGGCTGTTATATAGATGTGGTACTTATAGACAAACGCTGTTATATAGAGGTGGTACTTATAGACAGTGGCTGTTATATAGAGGCGGTGCTTATAGACAGTGGTTGTTATATAGAGGAGGTGCTTATAGACATTAGCTGTTATATAGACGAGGTGCTTATAGACAGTGGCTGTTATATAGAGGAGGTGCTTATAGACAGTGGCTGTTATATAGAGGTGGTACTTATAGACAGTTGCTGTTATATGGAGGAGGTGCTGATAGACAGTGGCTGTTATATAGAGGAGGTACTTATAGACAGTGGCTGTTATATAGAGGAGGTGCTTATATAAAGGTGGTACTTATAGACAGTGGCTTTTATATAGAGGTGGTACTTATATACAATCGCTGTTATATAGAGGTGGTACTTATAGACTGTGGCTGATATATAGGGGTGGAACTTATAGACAGTGGCTGTTATCTAGAGGTGGTACTAATAGACAGTGGCTGTTATATAGAGGTGGTACTAATAGACAGTGGCTGTTAAATAGAGGAGGTACTTATAGACAGTGGACAGTGGCTGTTATATCGAGGTCGTACTTATAGACAGTGGCTGTTATATAGATGTGGTACTTATAGACAATGGCTGTTATATAGAGGTGGTACTTATAGACAGTGGCTGTAATATAGAGATGGTACTTATAGAAAGTGGCTCATTATATAGAGGAGGTACTTGACAGTGGCTGTTATATAGAGGAGGTACTTATAGACAGTGGCTGTTATTATAAGGTGGTACTTATAGACAGTGGCTGTTATATAGAGGTGGTACTAATAGACAGTGGCTGTTATATAGAGGAGGTACTTAAAGACAGTGGACAGTGGCTGTTATATAGAGGTAGCATTTATGGACAGTGGCTGTTATATACAGGTGGTACTCATAGACAGTGGCTGTTATATAGAGGTTGTACTTATAGACAGTGGCTGTTATATAGAGGTGGTACTAATAGACAGTGGCTGTTATTTAAGGTGGTACTTATAGACAGTGGCTGTAATATACTGGTGGTACGTATAGACGGTGGCTGTTATATAGAGGTGGTACTTATAGTTAGTGGATGTTATATAGAGGTGGTACTTATAGACGGTGGCTGTTATATAGAGGAGGTGCTTATAGACAGTGGCTGTTATATATAGGTGGTGCTTATAGACAGTGGCTGTTATATAGAGGTGGTACTTATAGACATTGGCTGTTATACAAGGGTGGTGCCTATAGACAGTGGCTGTTATATAGAGGTGGTACTTATAGACGGTGGCTGTTATATAGAGGAGGTGCTTATAGACAGTGGCTGTTATATATAGGTGGTGCTTATAGACAGTGGCTGTTATAAAAAGGTTGGTACTTATAGACAGTGGCTGTTATATAGAGGTGGTGCTTATAGACAGTGGCTGTTATATAGAGGTGGTACTTATAAACAGTGGCTGTTATATAGAGGAGGTACTTATAGACAGTGGCTGTTATATAGAGGAGGTGCTTATAGACAGTGGCTGTTATATAGAGGAGGTGCTTATAGAGTGGCTGTATATAGAGGTGGTACTTATAGACAGTGGCTGTTATATAGAGGTGGTACTTATAGACAGTGGCTGTTATATAGAGGTGGTACTTATAAACAGTGGCTGTTATATAGAGGTGGTACTTATAGACAGTGGCTGTTATATAGAGGTGGTACTTATAGACAGTGGCTGTTATATAGAGGTGGTACTTATAGACAGTGGCTGTTATATAGAGGTGGTACTTATAGACAGTTGCTGTTATATAGAGGTGGTAATAATAGACAGTGGCTGTTATATAGAAGTGATGCTTAAAGACAGTGGCTTTTATATAGAGGTGGTACTTATAGACAGTGGCTGTTATATAGAGGTGGTACTTATAGACAGTGCTGTTATATAGAGGTGGTAATAATCGACAGTGGCTGTTATATAGAAGTGGTACTTATACAGTGGCTGTATATAGAGGTGGTACTTATAGACAGAGGCTGTTATATAGAGGTGGTACTTATAGACAATGGCTGTTATATAGAGGTGGTACTAAAAGACAGTGGCTGTTATATAGAGGTGGTACTTATAGACAATGGCTGTTATATAGAGGTGGTACTTATAAACAGTGGCTGTTATATAGAGGAGGTACTTATAGACAGTGGCTGTTTTATAGAGGTGGTACTTATACAGTGGTTGTATATAGAGGTGGTACTTATAGACAGTGGCTGTTATATAGAGGTGGTACTTATACAGTGGCTGTATATAGAGGTGGTACTTATAGACAGTGGCTGATATATAGAGGTGGTACTTATAAACAGTGGCTGTTATATAGAGGTGTTACTTATAAACAGTGGCTGTTATATAGAGGTTGTACTTATAGACAAAGGCTGTTATATAGAGGTGGTATTTATAAACAGTGGTTGTTATATAGAGGTTGTACTTATAGATAGTGGCGTTTATATAGAGGTGGTACTTATAGATAGTGGCTGGTATATCGAGGTGGTACTTATTGACAGTGGCTGTTATATAGAGGTGGTACTTATAAACAGTGGCTGTTATATAGAGGTGGTACTTATAGACAGTGGCTGTTATATAGAGGTGGTGCTTATATAAAGGTGGTACTTATTAGACAGTGGCTGTTATATAGAGGTGGTGCTTATATAAAGGTGGTACTTATAGACAGTGGCTGTTATATAGAGGTGGTGCTTACATAAAGGTGGTACTTATAGACAGTGGCTGTTATATAGAGGTGGTACTTATAAACAGTGGCAGTTATATAGAGGTGGTACTTATAGACAGTGGCTGTTATATAGAGGAGGTGCTTATAGGCATTGGATGTTATATAGACGAGGTGCTTATAGACAGTGGCTGTTATATAGAGGTGGTACTTATAGACAGTGGCTGTAATATAGAGGAGGTGCTTTTAGACAGTGACTGTTATATTGAGGTGGTACATATAGACAGTGGCTGTTATATAGAGGTGGTATTTATAGATAGTGGCTGTTATATCGAGGTGGTACTTATAGACAATGGCTGTTATATAAGGGTGGTGCCTATAGACAGTGGCTGTTATATAGAGGTGGTACTTATAGACGGTGGCTGTTATATAGAGGAGGTGCTTATAGACAGTGGCTGTTATATATAGGTGGTGCTTATAGACAGTGGCTGTTATAAAAAGATTGGTACTTATAGACAGTGGCTGTTATATAGAGGTGGTACTTATAGACAGAGGCTGTTATATAGAGGTGGTACTTATAAACAGTGGCTGTTATATAGAGGAGGTACTTATAGACAGTGGCTGTTATATAGTGGAGGTGCTTATGGACAGTGGCTGTTATATAGAGGAGGTGCTTATAGACAGTGGCTGTTATATAGAGGTGGTACTTATAGACAATGGCTGTTATATAAGGGTGGTGCCTATAGACAGTGGCTTTTATATAGAGGTGGTACTTATAGACGGTGGCTGTTATATAGAGGAGGTGCTTATAGACAGTGGCTGTTATATATAGGTGGTGCTTATAGACAGTGGCTGTTATAAAAAGGTTGGTACTTATAGACAGTGGCTGTAATATAGAGGTGGTGCTTATAGACAGTGGCTCTTATATAGAGGTGGTACTTATAGACAGTGGCTGCTATATAGAGGAGGTGATTATAGACAGTGGCTGTTATATAAACGTGGTACTAATAGACAGTGGCTGTTATATGGAGGTGGTACTTATAGACAGTGGCTGTTATATAGAGGTGGTACTTATAAACAGTGGCTGTTATATAGAAGAGGTACTTATAGACAGTGGACAGTGGCTGTTATATCGAGGTCGTACTTATAGACAGTGGCTGTTATATAGATGTGGTACTTATAGACAATGGCTGTTATATAGAAATTGGTATATAGACAGTAGCTGTTATATAAGAGAATTGGTACTTATAGACAGTGGCTGTTATATGAGGTGGTACTAATAGATGGCTGTTTATTTAAGGTGGTACTTATAGACAATTAGCTGTTGTTATATACGTTGGTACTTATGAACCAGTGGTTGTTATACTTTAGAAATTGGTACTTATAGATAGTGGATGTTATATAGAAATTGGTACTTATAGACGAAATTGGCAGTTATATAGATGTGGTACTTATAAGCAGTAGCTGTTATATAGAGGTGTACTTGCAGACAGTGGCTGTTATAAGAGGTGGTACTTATAGACAGTAGCTGTTATATAGAGGGAAGTGCTTATAGACAGTGGCTGTTATATAAGTGTTACTTATAGACAGTGGCTGTTATATAGAGGTGGTACTAATAGACAGTGGCTGTTATATAGAGGAGGTACTTATAGACAGTGGACAGTAACTGTTATATCGAGGTCGTACTTATAGACAGTGGCTGTTATATAGATGTGGTACTTATAGATAGTGGCTGTTATATCGAGGTGGTACTTATAGACAATGGCTGTTATATAAGGGTGGTGCCTATAGACAGTCGCTGTTATATAGAGGTGGTACTTCTAGACGGTGGCTGTTATATAGAGGAGGTGCTTATAGACAGTGGCTGTTATATATAGGTGGTGCTTATAGACAGTGGCTGTTATAAAAAGGTTGGTACTTATAGACAGTGGCTGTTGTATAGAGGTGGTACTTATAGACAGAGGCTGTTATATAGAGGTGGTACTTATAAACAGTGGCTGTTATATAGAGGAGGTACTTATAGACAGTGGCTGTTATATAGTGGAGGTGCTTATAGACAGTGGCTGTTATATAGAGGTGGTACTTATAGACAGTGGCTGTTATAAAAAGGTTGGTACTTATAGACAGTGGCTGTTATATAGAGGTGGTACTTATAGACAGTGACTGTTATATAGAGGTGGTACTTATAAAAGGTGGCTGTTATATAGAGGTGGTACTTATAAACAGTGGCTGTTATAGAGGTGGTACTTATAGACAGTAGCTTGTTGTTATATAGAGTGGTACTTATAGACGCGTTGCTGTTATATAAGAAATTGAAAGTAATAATAGACAGTGGTATTGTAAGAAGTGGGCCCTTATACAGTGGCTGTATATGAGGTGTACTTATAGACAGAGGCTGTTATATAGAGGTGGTACTTATAGACAATGGCTATATAGAGGTGGTACTAAAAGACAGTGGCTGTTATATAGAGGTGGTACTTATAGACAATGGCTGTTATATAGAGGTGGTACTTATAAACAGTGGCTGTTATATAGAGGAGGTACTTATAGACAGTGGCTGTTTTATAGAGGTGGTACTTATACAGTGGTTGTATATAGAGGTGGTACTTATAGACAGTGGCTGTTATATAGAGGTGGTACTTATACAGTGGCTGTATATAGAGGTGGTACTTATAGACAGTGGCTGATATATAGAGGTGGTACTTATAAACAGTGGCTGTTATATAGAGGTGTTACTTATAAACAGTGGCTGTTATATAGAGGTTGTACTTATAGACAAAGGCTGTTATATAGAGGTGGTATTTATAAACAGTGGTTGTTATATAGAGGTTGTACTTATAGATAGTGGCGTTTATATAGAGGTGGTACTTATAGATAGTGGCTGGTATATCGAGGTGGTACTTATTGACAGTGGCTGTTATATAGAAGTGGTACTTATAAACAGTGGCTGTTATATAGAGGTGGTACTTATAGACAGTGGCTGTTATATAGAGGTGGTGCTTATATAAAGGTGGTACTTATAGACAGTGGCTGTTATATAGAGGTGGTGCTTATATAAAGGTGGTACTTATAGACAGTGGCTGTTATATAGAGGTGGTGCTTACACATAAAGGTGTGGTACTTATAGACTGATGGCTGTTATATAGAATTAGTACTTATAAACAGTAGCAGTTATATAGAATTGGTACTTATAGACAGTATGGCTGTTATATAGAGGTGCTTATAGGCATTGGATGTTATATAGACGAGGTGCTTATAGACAGTGGCTGTTATATAGAGGTGGTACTTATAGACAGTGGCTGTAATATAGAGGAGGTGCTTTTAGACAGTGGCTGTTATATTGAGGTGGTACTTATAGACAGTGGCTGTTATATAGAGGTGGTACTTATAGATAGTGGCTGTTATATCGAGGTGGTACTTATAGACAATGGCTGTTATATAAGGGTGGTGCCTATAGACAGTGGCTGTTATATGAAGTGGTATATAGACGGTGGCTGTTATATAGAGGAGGTTAACTTATAGACGGTGGCTGTTATATGAGTGGTGCTTATAGACAGTGGCTGTTATAAAAGGTTGGTACTTATAGACAGTGGCTGTTATATAGAGGTGGTACTTATAGACAGGAGGCTGTTATATAGAGGTGGTACTTATAAACAGTGGCTGTTATATAGAGGAGGTACTTATAGACAGTGGCTGTTATATAGTGGAGGTGCTTATGGACAGTGGCTGTTATATAGAGGAGGTGCTTATAGAGTGGCTGTATATAGAGGTGGTACTTATAGACAGTGGCTGTTATATAGAGGTGGTACTTATAGACAGTGACTGTTATATAGAGGTGGTACTTATAAAAGGTGGCTGTTATATAGAGGTGGTACTTATAAACAGTGGCTGTTATATAGAGGTGGTACTTATAGACAGTGGCTGTTATAAAGAGGAGGTACTTATAGACAGTGGCTGTTATATAGAGGTGGTACTTATAAACAGTGGCTGTTATATAGAGGTGTTACTTAGAGACAGTGGCTGTTATATTGAGGAGGTACTTATAGACAGTGGCTGTTATATAGAGGTGGTACATATAGACTGTGGCTGTTATATAGAGGAAGTGCTTATAGACAGTGGCTGTTATATAGAGGTGATGCTTATTGACAGTGGCTGTTATATACAGGAGGTACTTATAGACAGTGGCTGTTATATAGAGGTGGTACTTATAGACAGTGGCTGTTATATAGATGTGGTACTTATAAACAGTGGCTGTTATATAGAGGTGGTACTTATAGACAGTGGCTGTTATATACAGGAGTTACTTATAGACAGTGGCTGTTATATGGAGGTGGTACTTATAAACAGTAACTGTTATGTAGAGGTGGAACTTATAGAATGTGGCTGTTATATAGAGGTGGTACTTATAGACAGTGGCTGTTATATAGAGGTAGTGCTAATAGACAGTGGCGGTTATATAGAGGTGGTACTTATAGACAGTGGCTGTTATATAGAGGAGGTGCTTATAGACAGTGGTTGTTATATAGAGGTGGTGCTTATAGACATTAGCTGTTTTATAGACGAGGTGCTTATAGACAGTGGCTGTTTTATAGAGGAGGTGCTTATAGACAGTGGCTGTTATATAGAGGAGGTGCTTATATAAAGGTGGTACTTATAGACAGTGGCTTTTATATAGAGGTGGTACTTATATACAGTGGCTGTTATATAGAGGTGGTACTTATAGACAGTGGCTGATATATAGGGGTGGAACTTATAGACAGTGGCTGATATATAGAGGTGGTACTAATAGACAGTGGCTGTTATATAGTGGAGGTACTTATAGACAGTGGACAGTGGCTGTTATATCGAGGTCTTACTTAAAGACAGTGGCTGTTATATAGATGTGGTACTTATAGACAATGGCTGTTATATAGAGGTGGTACTTATAGACAGTGGCTGTTATATAGAGGTGGTACTTATAGACAGTGGCAGTTATATAGAGGTGGTGCCTATAGACAGTGGCTGTTATATAGAGGAGATGCTTATAGACAGTGGCTGTTATATAAGGTGGTACTTATAGACAGTGGCTGTTATATAGAGGTGGTACTAATAGACAGTGGCTGTTATATAGAGGAGGTACTTATAGACAGTGGACAGTGGCTGTTATATCGAGGTCGTACTTATAGACAGTGGCTGTTATATAGATGTGGTACTTATAGACAATGGCTGTTATATAGAGGTGGTACTTATAGACAGTGGCTGTAATATAGAGATGGTGCTTATAGAAAGTGGCTCATTATATAGAGGAGGTACTTGACAGTGGCTGTTATATAGAGGAGGTACTTATAGACAGTGGCTGTTATATAGAAGTGGTACTTATAGACAGTGGCTGTTATATAGAGGTGGTACTTATAGACAGTGGCTTTTATATAGAGGAGGTACTTATAGACAGTGACTGTTATATAGAGGTGGTACTTATAGTCAGTGGCTGTTATATAGAGGTGGTACTTAAAGACAGTGTCTGTTATATAGAGGTAGTATTTATAGACAGTGGCTGTTATATAGAGGAGGTGCTTATA
>NW_024738909.1:0-4117 GCF_018991925.1 Homarus americanus | reverse complement strand
TGGCGGCCTCTTAAATAATATTAAATCTTTTTTTTCCTTTTTTGTCGAGGCGAACCAGCTGTAACTTACTGAAGGGGCCTAGGAGGAAGAGTGGGTGGAGGAGGAGGAAGAGTGGCTGGAGGAGGAGGAAGAGTGGCTGGAGGAGGAGGAGGAGGAGGGGAGGGGAGAAGCTGGAGGAGGATGAAGAGGAAAAGGAGGGTGCAGAGGAGGAAGAGGAGAGTGAATGGGGAGGACGAGAGGAGGAACAAAGGTGAGGGGAGAGGAGAAGGGAGGTGAGAAGGGAAGGGGTGGGAGAGTATGAAGGAGAGAACGTGAGAGGTGTTTTATACTACTGAGAAGAAAAACATGACAAAAATTCAATAATTCTAATAATCTTCAACATAATATTTTTGAGAACTGACACAAAAAATCGGTCTCCAAATCCTTAAATCGTTCCTCCAAATTATAAATAAAGTCACTTTAAGATATTTAGAGAGAGAGGACCCGGATGTGGAGGCCAGGTAAACACCAGGTAACCCCGCCAGAGAAATGACCTAATTATTACTTCACTCTGTCACCTCAACACCTGTCACGAGGAGTTGAAAAGATTTTGAGGGTTTTTCTCGTGTGTTTTAACCTCTCTACACCTTCAGGTTTTTTCTTGTGTGTTTTAACTTCTCTACACCTTGTTTTTTTTGTCGTGTGTTTTAACCTATCTACACCTTCATTTTTTTTCGTGTGTTTTAACCTCTCTACACCTTCAGGTTTTTTGTTGTTTTAACTTCTCTACACCTTCAGGTTTTTAGTCGTGTTTTAACCTATCTACACCTTCAGGTTTTTTGTCGTGTTTTAACCTATCTACGCCTTCAGATTTTTGTCGTGTTTTAACCTCTCTACACCTTTAGGTTTTTTGCCTTGTGTTTTAACCCCTCTACACCTTCAGGTTTTTAGTCGTGTTTTAACCTATCTACACCTTCAGGTTTTTTTTCGTGTGTTTTAACCTCTCTACACCTTCAGGTTTTTTGTCGTGTTTTAAACTCTCTACACCTTTAGGTTTTTTGCCTTGTGTTTTAACCCCTCTACACCTTCAGGTTTTTGTCGTGTTTTAATCTCTCTACACCTTCAGGTATTTTGTCGTGTTTTAACCTCTCTACACCTTCAGGTTTTTGTCGTGTTTTAACCTATCTACACCTTCAGGTTTTTTGTCGCGCGTTTTAACCTCTCTACACCTTTAGGTTTTTTGTCGTGTGTTTTAACCTCTCTACACCTTCAGGTTTTTGTCGTGTGTTTTAACCACTCTACACCTTCAGGTTTTTAGTCGTGTTTTAACCATTTCCTTCTTCACTTTCAGCTGTCAGTGACTTATTAATATAGAGAGGTGTTATATAGCCACTACTTCAAGGTGTTTCTTGTACTGTATTGGCTGACAGTAAGTCGCTAGGTCGAGGTATGTAGAGTCTCTGAGGGTTGGCGACCATGGCCCTCCACTCTTTACCAACCCTTCGATCCGACATTATCACAGCTTTAAATGTCAGTCACCCATCCCTGTTTCTTTCTTCCCCTGATACCTCCTCTCCTTATACCTGATTACATGACCCTTATACCTCATTTTCTTTAAGTTAAGTCTCTTATTTGACAGAATATTTATCTTTGTGTGCACCTTAAGGTCAGATAATCAAGTGGTAGTTAACATGTGTCAGCGTCTATATTGTGGCCAGTTAAGTTATTGCCTCCAAGTTACTGACATTGAGATCATAACAATGTCCATCGGTCTGCCTCCTGTATGTATCTATTTAGACTGGGGGAGAGAGGACCAGTTACTTAGTCCCTCAAACTTTCACCGTAGAGACTGTCATGTTCAGACTGTCGTGTTCAGACTGTCGTGTTCAGACTGTCGTGTCGTGGCCAGATTACTCCGTTTTTTCTCCCAGTTGTCTTCCCACAGTTCAATAAAAGACTGTCTTGTCCATCTGAGTCCCGTGTAGGTAGGTGTTCAGGGTGTCGTGCTAAGGCCAGATTACTTCACTTGAGTTACTGGGTGAGGTGAAGAGGCTGGTGTGAGCCTCTTGTGTGCCGGGGGTAAGAGTCTTTATGGCTGGGTCAGGCTAGTTGGGTGGCTGGCAGCTGGGACCTCCTCCACATTACATATTTATGCTGATGGTCGGGTCCACGGGTTGTCACGCCCTCTGTTCTGGGTGTCTCTAGTGTGGTCACCTCTTGTAGCTTTTATTTGGGGTTTCTTTTTCCCTCTATTATTATTTTCTGTTTGTGTTCTTCTGGGGAGTGTTTCTGTGATTTAAGATTTTTCGTTTGTTTCTCTACAGTATATGGAGGTTTTCTGCACGCACACACGCACACTATATGGAGAGACAACAGTTCTCCACCACAAATACTAATCCACCTTACCATAGTACAGCCACCAACCTCAACACCTCATACTGATAAACCACATTTACCTGCCCTCCTTACCTCCTACGTGTCAAGACCTGACTGAATTACTCGGAATAGGCAAACTGTACTCCAGGATTTGTCAATAAATTTGTTAAACTAAACTAAAAAACCCCACCCTGAACCCCTCCCCTTCTTTTCTCCCTATTTCTCCTCCCCATCTTTCCCCCATACCTCCCTTTCACTTACCGATGTCTCCTCCCTGAACCCCCTCCTCTCCTCTCACCTCCCTACCCTATTACTTACCTCTCCCCTTCTTGCCTCTCTAACACTTCCCAATCACCGCTGACTGTGTGACTCAGGGCGGATGGACGGACGGTCACACATACATACACACACATATACTGTATATAACACATATCTTCACTATACTTCTTGTTAAGTCTTTAAGGAATTACTGAAGGTCATGAGACAAGTACTATACAACTTTATACAACTTACTCGACTGATATTAATGTATATATTGTAATGTGATATGAAGTGTAATATGAATTAAATTCCCCGTTATCATCATCATCATCACTGTCCACTTTCAGTTTCACACACACACACACACACACACACACACACACACATACACAGATCCCTAGCCCGAGAATTGCTGTTCGACACCACAACCGCATCCAGCCCATACGTGCACGAACTGATCGCTATAAGAACAGCCCAGTCCCAACCATTGTAAAAATTATCAATAACTTGTAATAAAAACCAGTGTATTCACCTCAGTAAATACTACTACACTGTCACTATGTTGAAATGCCCTGTAGTTTGAGCTTTTCCCCATCTAGTTATTATATATCTTATTAATATCACTTATGTTATTTGTATATTATTTGTAATTCGAAACCCATTCCCCAATTATGTAACTGTATATTTTCAGCCTTCTGGCTGCCAAGCTCTTTCAATAAACCGTTAATTATTATTATTATTATTATTATTATTATTATTATTATTATTATTATTATTATTATTACACACGCTGGTTTGTGACACATACCTGACATTTATGTTTGATTTTTGTCAGCAGAACGCCGTCAGTCATATCTATCAACACAAGCTGACACCACGATCGCGATCAAAGGAAATCTATCTATATAAAACAACTAGCGGAATCGCCGCCCTCTGGGCGGCTCTTTCGCTAGGCCACGGTAGGACGCCACCCTCCGGGAGGCTCCACATTGTCTCACTGTAGTGCATTAAGGTAGACAACATTTTTGGTTTTGCCATTAGCAGCAAGTATGTACAGACTTTTGCCAGTTCTACCTATATCCAAATAGATTTAGCTAACCATCTAGGGACTGTCCCTGGCTTTTTCTAGATAGTCATGGCAAAGCTCACTTTAATCGGGAACTGAAGTCACTTGAACTCAAATGGCAGGTCAGTGGTGATGAGAGGTATTATCTAAAAGCTGGTACTATTATCTATGCACTGAATTGAATTGAATTAAATTGAATTAAATTGAATTAAATTGAATTGAAACAGTTTACTCAGCCAGAAAAACCCAGATATAGAATGGATATTAATAACCATATTATCTATACACTAGCACTATTTTCTGCGCACTGGCACTATATACACTGGCACTATTATTTATGCACTGGCACTATTATCTATGCACTGGCACTATTATCTATGCACTGGCACAATTATCTATGCACTGACACTATTATCTATGCACTGGCACTATTAT
>NW_024738908.1:0-16788 GCF_018991925.1 Homarus americanus | reverse complement strand
CGTAGTTCAGCTGGTTATTGCCAGGTGTGGCCGTAGTTCAGCTGGTTATTGCCAGGTGTGGCCGTAGTTCAGCTGGTTATTGCCAGGTGTGGCCGTAGTTCAGCTGTTGTGTGACGTCGCTGTATAATGTTTTGTGGTCTGTTATGTTGTATTAGTATTTATAAATTGACATATTTGGTAAGATGTTTGTGAAATACTCATTATGTTATGTTTAATCTTACCTTTACACACGCAAACACACACATACACACACACTCACTCACTCACTTTTGACTTTATGCTGTCTAATTACTGTTATCTTGTCCCTTTGCAGGTAAGTGAGACGCATCAATAACGTATCGAGGAAGACCCCAGTAACAGCGGTACGGTGAGGCCTAATGAAAGACGGTGTGTAGTGGGCGGGACACGGTGCCCTAGTTCATTATGGAAGTAAGCTAACTGCAGTGTAATAATCTCATCCCCCCCCCCCTCTCTCTCTCCTCTCTCTCTCTCTCTCTTCGTCGTAACTGTCTCCTTAAAACGTTCCCTCAGCCCTTAAGACTTGCACATAATCTTCTCAAGAACAAAATTTTATCCACCTCCCTCCAAAAAAAGATTCAAATAAAACCAGAAGACGACCACAAGGATCACGTCCAGAAGTAAAGTGGGACAAACTGGGACTGAGTTTTATAATTTTATTTTTCTCCTGTGTTTGCGAATTGCTTTAGGAGGAGGAGGGGAAAATGTGTTAAGTTAGTGTGGCATAATTCATAGAAGCTTGAAGAGCTCTAGAGAGTCGTGGTGCATTCTCAATATGTTAAGAGGAAGCGGTGGAGGAGGTAATGATGTTAGGTATTTACAGTGTACGCGAGGTTTTGTTTTTTTGTTTACTGTTTATATTAATTTGCTGCTTCGTGACGTTATTGCTACAATTTGACGCTGTCGGTGTTGATACTTTGTCATGACTTTGGGGTTTAATAGAATATTCGAAGTTTGGCATTTTGTAGAGGGGTAATGCAGATGCTCTCTCTCTCTCTCTCTCTCTCTCTGCCTGTCTTGGCATGATATGCTCCTTAAGGTGGATCATTGCTTGCGCTCACTCATACAAGATTCTCTCATTAGCATAAGTAATTTCTTCATTACGTTTTTATAGAAGATGATCGTTCCCAGGATAAGTCTTTTTTTTTTCCTATAAAGGAAAACACACTTCCATCAGCCTCCCGAACCAGACTCACCGCCCTCAACTGTAGTCGACTGTTATTATGTGTGTCTACGGAGTTAGGGACGCTAACACCAAAGATTAGACGTCCCCAGCTAAAGTGAACCTGACCAACATAAGTTGGGGAGTCTAATCTTTAGGTGATCCGACCAAACTTACAGACTGAATGGATCCATACTAACTCTCTAGTGTTATTTGTCCTCCCAAACTACAGTTATTGAGCACCACCAAATGTACTGTACGTGTCGCATATTTACTCCTGCATGACGTGTTGCCATGGTGAGCATATTTCTTGTTATTTCACTTATATTTCCGAACAAATGTAATGAATGATATTAAATAAATATGACGATCATCAGAAGCAGAATGTTACGTAGGGTGAGTCATTCTACAAGACGGCGTTACAAGCTCGTTAACAAACATAGCCGTCAGGATGAGTGTAATACAGTGAGCGTCAGGAGAGTAAGAATTGATAAAACCTGTTCTTTATTTCCGCTTAAGACTCCCACAGCCTCCTCTTGCTGAACACTATGGCGACTTGTGATTGGCTGCTAACCAATCTCCTTTCAGTGGTAACTCATTTTCTTTCCTCTGTGGTAATAAATGCTTCCTCAGTACGTATTAATTCAGTTTGCTAAGAAACATCTCTCTTGATTCTTTATTTGTTGACGACAATTGTATGTGTTAACTTAGAATAGTCACTTACGATCTTAGTTGTTGGAGCGAAGTAACATTAACATCCACTACATAACCTAACCTAACCTAAAGTAACCTAACCTAACCGCACGATGGGTAATATCACCACAGTAACCAGCTTTAACCAGCATATGCCACACAAATGTTAATTAATCTTATTTCCTCTTACCCACGATAATTTTTCCCCAGTTCTGATAATTGGCTCTAGCTTTAATCATTGTCCATAGGCCTAATAGTTTTTTTTTATATTTGTGATTATCTTTCCATTTGTCCTGATTATTATTCAGTTTGTGCTGGTAATTTGTCCAAAGTGTCGATAATTTTTCAATAGGTCTTATTATTTTTCCCTCCGTCCTCATTATTTCTATCTTATCCTGATCATTTTCCTTAGTTGTGATCATTTTCCCCTTGTTCTAAGAATTTTTTATCTTGTCCCTAATCGTTTTTCTTTTGTCGTGATCATTGTTACCTAGTTCTGATAAGTCCTTAATTTTCATGATTTTCCCTTTTTTTCCCTAGATCTGAATATATTTCCATAGTCCCTGATAGTCCTGATATTATTATGGGGATGACATCATGTTTCCGAAAAATTTTCCCAAGTTCTAATAATTTCCCCAGTTTCTCATAATTTTTCCAACAATTCGGATAATTTTCCTCAGTTTTCCCTCAATATGTCGTAAGATATTAGTATATTTTGTCTCAAGACGTAATCATAATCGTCTCACCTAATCAACTTACTCTTTCAAGGTCACTTACTTATTATAATTTAAAAGTAACTTATTTCTCACCTAGGACAGGGGATATTTGGAGAAGCTCATATATTGTATATTGTATAAGTGTGTGTTACAAGTACAGTAAATTCCTATAAATTCATTAATATTTCTTAAGTACTGTATTCGATAGGAAGTAATTAATGGCTTTATTCATATAAAGTTAGTAATTTGTTCTATCTTATTTCATAAAAAAACAATTTTTGTCTTCAATCATAGAAAGGTAGTAATTTCTATCTTCATTCACAAACACGTAGTAATTTTTATCTTCATTCATAAAAAAATGAATTTATATTAATTCATAAAAAGTAATAATTTCTTTTTTCTTAAATTAAAAAAGCAAGTAATTTCTATCTTCATCCATACAAACGTAATAATTTATATTTTCATTCACAAACCCGTAGTAATTTCTGTCTTCATTCATAAACAGATCCTTCACCCACTGTAATACACGAAGAAGCACAATTAAAAAACATGTATTAGTGTTGTAGATAAAGCCGTCTACGAGTATATCCTTTTCCGTACAAATGTTCACGCGTGAATTTGCACTGATAGCGAATGACGTGTGACAGGGGGAAGAAGAGCCGTGACCAGTGTTCCATGATTTGACATTCCCCCTGGACAGCCTCTCATGGCATCTGTCATCCCATGGCAAGAGTACATTATCTCCCAACTGTTATATTTTCTAATTGAGAAAAACAAAACGTATTTTTTGCTTTTCTCTTTGTGTGTGTGTGTGTGTGTGTGTGTGTGTGTGTGTGTGTGTGTGTGTGACTCTCTCTCTCTCTCTGGCTCTGTACATTTACATTATTTTTTTTCCCCAGAAATTACTTGAATCTCGTTTTTCCAATGTTGATGTTTGTGCTTACGTGAAATATATAGATGTACCTTGTAAAGTACATTATCGCCACACAAAATGTACTGTTTGATACTTATTTTCTATTAGAGTTTGGTGGTTGGTAATTTTTCTTCAATAAGTATATATTTTTCTTTGTAACACATTATTATACGAGTCAGTGTATTGTGTGTGTTTTTTTTAGTCATATTATTTACTTCAGGTTAAAGTTACACATGGACGCGATAGTTCAGTATTCTAGGTTATAACTCAGATGTATTGGTGTGTATCAACCAGATGTAGTTATTACATGATGTACAGTATTACATAATGTGTACCATAATACATAGTAAAACAACCTTAGCGACTTACCTTAGCGACGTGTATTATAACACTCACCTTAGCGACGTGTATTATAACACTCACCTTAAGGACGTGTATTATAACACTCACCTTAGCGACGTGTATTATAACACTTACCTTAAGGACGTGTATTATAACACTCACCTTAACGACGTGTATTATAACACTCACCTTAGCGACGTGTATTATAACACTTACCTTAAGGACGTGTATTATAACACTCACCTTAAGCGACGTGTATTATAACACTCACCTTAGGACGTGTATTATAACACTCACCTTAGCGACGTGTATTATAACACTTACCTTAACGACGTGTATTATAACACTCACCTTAGCGACGTGTATTATAACACTTACCTTAAGCGACGTGTATTATAACACTCACCTTAGCGACGTGTATTATAACACTTACCTTAAGGACGTGTATTATAACACTCACCTTAGCGACGTGTATTATAACAGTCACCTTAACGACGTGTATTATAACACTCGCCTTAACGACGTGTATTATAACACTCGCCTTAGTGACGTGTATTATAACACTCACCTTAACGACGTGTATTATAACAGTCACCTTAAGGACGTGTATTATAACACTCATGGCGGCGTGTGTTATAACGCTCACCCCGTAGCGACGTGTGTTATAGCTGCTTTACCTTAGCGACGTATTATAACACTCACCCTTAGGACCGTGTGAGTATAACACTCTGTAAGGACGTGTATTGCCTTGCTCACCTTAACGACGTGTATTATAACACTCACCTTAACGACGTGTATTATAACACTCACCTTAACGACGTGTATTATTACACACCTTAGTGACGTGTATTATAACACTCACCTTAACGACGTGTATTATTACACACCTAAGCGACGTGTATTATAACATTCACCCTAACGACGTGTATTATAACACTTACCTTAGCGACGTGTATTATAACACTCGCCTTAAGGACGTGTATTATAACACACACCTTAAGGACGTGTATTATAACACTCACCTTAGCGACGTGTATTATAACACTCACCTTAAGGACGTGTATTATAACACTCACATTAGCGACGTGTATTATAACACTCACCTTAAGGACGTGTATTATAACACTCACCTTAAGGACGTGTATTATAACACTTACCTTAGTGACGTGTATTATAACACTCACCTTAAGGACGTGTGTTATAACACTTACCTTAGTGACGTGTATTATAACACTCACCTTAAGGACGTGTATTATAACACTCACCTTAAGGACGTGTATTATAACAGTCACCTTAACGACGTGTATTATAACACTCGCCTTAACGACGTGTATTATAACACTCGCCTTAGTGACGTGTATTATAACACTCACCTTAACGACGTGTATAATAACACTCGCCTTAACGACGTGTATTATAACACTCGCCTTAACGACGTGTATTATAACACTCACCTTAACGACGTGTATTATAACACTCGCCTTAACGACGTGTATTATAACACTCGCCTTAGCGACGTGTATTATAACACTCACCTTAGCGACGTGTATTATAACACTCACCTTAGTGACGTGTATTATAACACTCACCTTAACGACGTGTATTATAACACTCACCTTAACGACGTGTAATATAACACTCACCTTAGCGACGTGTATTATAACACTCGCCTTAGTGACGTGTATTATAACACTCGCCTTAACGACGTGTATTATAATACTCACCTTAACGACGTGTGTTATAACACTCACCTTAGCGACGTGTATTATAACACTCACCTTAGTGACGTGTATTATAACACTCACCTTAACGACGTGTATGGTAACACTCACCTTAACGACGTATTATAACACTCACCTTAATGACGTGTATTATAACACTTCTAATGACGTGTATTATAACACTCACCTAACGACGGTATTATAACACCACCCACGACGTGTATGCAACACCCCCTTAATGACGTGTATTATAACACTCACCTTAATGACGTGTATTATAACACTCCCCTTAATGACGTGTAATATAACACTCACCTTAACGACGTGTATTATATCACTCACCTTAATGACGTGTATTATAACACTCACCTTAATGACGTGTATTATAACACTCCCCTTAATGACGTGTAATATAACACTCACCTTAACGACGTGTATTATAACACTCACCTTAACGACGTGTAATATAACCCACCTTAGCGACGTGTATTATAACACTCCCCTTAATGACGTGTATTATAATACTCACCTAACGACGTATTATACTCAATTTTAATGACGTATTATAACAATCCCTTAACGACGTATTATAATGTCACCTTAAGATGGGTATTATAATATCACCTTAACGACGTATTATAATGATCAATTTTATTTACAGAATACCTACCCGCAATGACGTGTATTATAACACTCCCCTTAATGACGTGTATTATAACACTCACCTTAACGACGTGTATTATAACACTCCCCTTAACGACGTGTATTATAACACTCACCTTAATGACGTGTATTATAACACTCCCCTTAATGACGTGTATTATAACACTCCCCTTAACGACGTGTATTATAACACTCACCTTAACGACGTGTATTATAACACTCACCTTAATGACGTGTATTATAACACTCACCTTAATGACGTGTATTATAACACTCTTTAATGACGCGTATTATAACACTACCTTAACGACGTGTATTATAACACTACCTTAATGACGTATTATAACACTACCTAATGACGTACTATAACACTTCACGACGTAATATAACACTACCTAACGACGTGTATTATAACACTCACCTAACGACGTGTAATATAACACACCTTAGCGACGTGTATTATAACACTCCCCTTAATGACGTGTATTATAACACTCACCTTAACGACGTGTATTATAACACTCACCTTAATGACGTGTATTATAACACTCACCTTAACGACGTATATTATAACACTCACCTTAACGACGTGTATTATAACACTCACCTTAACGACGTGTATTATAACACACACCTTAACGACGTGTATTATAACACTCACCTTAACGACGTGTATTATAACACACACCTTAAGGACGTGTATTATAACACTCACCTTAAGGACGTGTATTATAACACTCACCTTAACGACGTGTATTATAACACTCACCTTAACGACGTGTATTATAACACTCACCTTAACGACGTGTATTATAACACTCCCCTTAATGACGTGTATTATAACACTCACCTTAACGACGTGTATTATAACACTCCCCTTAACGACGTGTATTATAACACTCACCTTAATGACGTGTATTATAACACTCCCCTTAATGACGTGTATTATAACACTCACCTTAACGACGTGTATTATAACACTCACCTTAATGACGTGTATTATAACACTCCCCTTAATGACGTGTATTATAACACTCCCCTTAACGACGTGTATTATAACACTCAACCTTAACGACGTGTATTATAACACTCATCTTAATGACGTGTATTATAATACTCCCTTTAATGACGTGTATTATAACACTCACCTAAACGACTTGTATTATAACACTCACCTTAACGACGTGTAATATAACACACCTTAGCGACGTGTATTATAACACTCCCCTTAATGACGTGTATTATAACACTCACCTTAACGACGTGTAATATAACACTCCCGTTAATGACGTGTATTATAACACTCACCTTTGCGACGTGTATTATAACACTCCCCTTAATGACGTGTATTATAACACTCTCCTTAACGACGTGTATTATAACACTCACCTTAACGACGTATAATATAACACACCTTAGCGACGTGTATTATAACACTCCCCTTAATGACGTGTATTATAACACTCACCTTAACGACATGTATTATAACCCTCCCCTTAATGACGTGTATAATAACACTCACCTTAACGACGTGTATTATAACACTCACCCTAATGACGTGTATTATAACACTCCCCTTAATGACGTGTATTATAACACTCACCTTAACGACGTGTATTATAACACTCATCTTAATGACGTGTATTATAACACTCCCCTTAATGACGTGTATTATAACACTCACCTTAACGACGTGTATTATAACACTCACCTTAACGACGTGTAACATAACATACCTTAGCGACGTGTATTATAACACTCCCCTTAACGACGTGTATTATAACACTCACCTTAACGACGTGTATTATAACACTCACCTTAATGACGTGTATTATAACACTCCCCTTAACGACGTGTATTATAACACTTACCTTAATGACGTGAATTATAACACTCACCTTAACGACGTGTATTATAACACTCACCTTAACGACGTGTATTATAACACTCACCTTAACGACGTGTATTATAACACTCCCCTTAATGACGTGTATTATAACACTCACCTTAATGACGTGTATTATAACACTCCCCTTAATGACGTGTAATATAACACTCACCTTAACGACGTGTATTATATCACTCACCTTAATGACGTGTATTATAACACTCACCTTAATGACGTGTATTATAACACTCCCCTTAATGACGTGTAATATAACACTCACCTTAACGACGTGTATTATAACACTCACCTTAACGACGTGTAATATAACCCACCTTAGCGACGTGTATTATAACACTCCCCTTAATGACGTGTATTATAACACTCACCTTAACGACGTGTATTATAACACTCACCTTAATGACGTGTATTATAACACTCCCCTTAACGACGTGTATTATAACACTCACCTTAATGACGTGTATTATAACACTCACCTTAACGACGTGTATTATAACACTCACCTTAACGACGTGTATTATAACACTCACCTTAGCGACGTGTATTATAACACTCCCCTTAATGACGTGTATTATAACACTCACCTTACGACGTGTCATTATAACGACACCTTAATGACGTATTATAACACTCCCCTTAACGACGTGTATTATAACACTCATCTTACCGACGTGTATTATAACACTACCTTAATGACGTATTATAACACTCACCTTAATGACGTATTATAACACTCCCTTAATGACGTGTATTATAACACTCACCTTAACGACGTGTATTATAACACTCACCTTAATGACGTGTATTATAACACTCACCTTAATGACGTGTATTATAACACTCCCCTTAATGACGTGTAATATAACACTCACCTTAACGACGTGTATTATAACACTCACCTTAACGACGTGTAATATAACACACCTTAGCGACGTGTATTATAACACTCCCCTTAATGACGTGTATTATAACACTCACCTTAACGACGTGTATTATAACACTCACCTTAATGACGTGTATTATAACACTCCCCTTAACGACGTATATTATAACACTCACCTTAACGACGTGTATTATAACACTCACCTTAACGACGTGTATTATAACACACACCTTAACGACGTGTATTATAACACTCACCTTAACGACGTGTATTTATATGACGTATTATACACACCTTAAGGACGTGTATTATAACACTCACCTAAGGACGGTATTATAACACTACCTAACGACGTGTAATATAACACTCACCTTAACGACGTGTATTATAACACCACTTAACGACGTGTATTATAACATTCTCACCTTAACGACGTGTATTATAACACTCCTTAACGACTATAACACTACGACGTGTTTAATGACGTATTATAACACTCACCTTAACGACGTGTATTATAACACTCACCTTAATGACGTGTATTATAACACTCCCCTTAATGACGTGTATTATAACACTCCCCTTAACGACGTGTATTATAACACTCACCTTAACGACGTGTATTTTAACACTCACCTTAATGACGTGTATTATAACACTCCCCTTAATGACGTGTATTATAACACTCGCCTTAGCGACGTGTATTATAACACTCACCTTAACGACGTGTAATATAACACACCTTAGCGACGTTTATTATAACACTCCCCTTAATGACGTGTATTATAACACTCTCCTTAACGACGTGTAATATAACACACCTTAGCGACGTGTATTATAACACTCCCCTTAATGACGTGTATTATAACACTCACCTTAATGACGTGTATTATAACACTCACCTTAGCGACGTGTATTATAACACTCACCTTAATGACGTGTATTATATCACCTTAACGACGTGTAATATAACACACCTTAGCGACGTGTATTATAGCACTCACCTTACCGACGTGTATTATAACACTCCCCTTAACGACGTGTATTATAACACTCCCCTTAATGACGTGAATTTTAACACTCTCCTTAACGACGTGTATTATAACACTCACCTTAACGACGTGTATTATAACACTCACCTTAACGACGTGTATTATAACACTCACCTTAACGACGTGTATTATAACACTCACCTTACCGACGTGTATTATAACACTCACCTTAATGACGTGTATTATAACACTCACCTTAATGACGTGTATTATAACACTCCCCTTAATGACGTGTATTATAACACTCACCTTAACGACGTGTATTATAACACTCACCTTAATGACGTGTATTATAACACTCACCTTAATGACGTGTATTATAACACTCCCCTTAATGACGTGTAATATAACACTCACCTTAACGACGTGTATTATAACACTCACCTTAACGACGTGTAATATAACACACCTTAGCGACGTGTATTATAACACTCCCCTTAATGACGTGTATTATAACACTCACCTTAACGACGTGTATTATAACACTCACCTTAATGACGTATTATAACACCCCTTAACGACGTATATTATAACACTCACTTAACGACGTGTATTATAACACTCACCTTAACGACGTGTATTATAACACACACCTTAACGACGTGTATTATAACACTCACCTTAACGACGTGTATTATAACACACACCTTAAGGACGTGTATTATAACACTCACCTTAAGGACGTGTATTATAACACTCACCTAACGACGTATTATAACACCACCTTAACGACGTGTATTATAACACTCACCTTAACGACGTGTATTATAACACTCCCCTTATTGACGTGTATTATAACACTCACCTTAACGACGTGTATTATAACACTCCCCTTAACGACGTGTATTATAACACTCACCTTAATGACGTGTATTATAACACTCCCCTTAATGACGTGTATTATAACACTCACCTTAACGACGTGTATTATAACACTCACCTTAATGACGTGTATTATAACACTCCCCTTAATGACGTGTATTATAACACTCCCCTTAACGACGTGTATTATAACACTCACCTTAACGACGTGTATTTTAACACTCACCTTAATGACGTGTATTATAACACTCCCCTTAATGACGTGTATTATAACACTCGCCTTAGCGACGTGTATTATAACACTCACCTTAACGACGTGTAATATAACACACCTTAGCGACGTTTATTATAACACTCCCCTTAATGACGTGTATTATAACACTCTCCTTAACGACGTGTAATATAACACACCTTAGCGACGTGTATTATAACACTCCCCTTAATGACGTGTATTATAACACTCACCTTAATGACGTGTATTATAACACTCACCTTAGCGACGTGTATTATAACACTCACCTTAATGACGTGTATTATAACACCTTAACGACGTGTAATATAACACACCTTAGCGACGTGTATTATAGCACTCACCTTACCGACGTGTATTATAACACTCCCCTTAACGACGTGTATTATAACACTCCCCTTAATGACGTGTATTTTAACACTCTCCTTAACGACGTGTATTATAACACTCACCTTAACGACGTGTATTATAACACTCACCTTAACGACGTGTATTATAACACTCACCTTAACGACGTGTATTATAACACTCACCTTAATGACGTGTATTTTAACACTCTCCTTAACGACGTGTATTATAACACACACCTTAACGACGTGTATTATAACACTCACCTTAACGACGTGTATTATAACACTCACCTTAACGACATGTATTATTACACTCACCTTAACGACGTGTATTATAACACTCACCTTAACGACGTGTATTATAACACTCACCTTAACGACGTGTATTATAACACTCACCTTAACGACGTGTATTATTACACACCTTAGTGACGTGTATTATAACACTCACCTTAACGACGTGTATTATTACACACCTAAGCGACGTGTATTATAACATTCACCCTAACGACGTGTATTATAACACTTACCTTAGCGACGTGTATTATAACACTCGCCTTAAGGACGTGTATTATAACACACACCTTAAGGACGTGTATTATAACACTCACCTTAGCGACGTGTATTATAACACTCACCTTAAGGACGTGTATTATAACACACACCTTAAGGACGTGTATTATAACACACCTTAGCGACGTGTATTATAACACTCACCTTAAGGACGTGTATTATAACACACACCTTAACGACGTGTATTATTACACACCTAAGTGACGTGTATTATAACATTCACCCTAACGACGTGTATTATAACACTCACCTTAACGACGTGTATTATTACACACCTTAAAGACGTGTATTATTACACACACCTTAACGACGTGTATTATTACACACCTTAACGACGTGTATTATAACATTCACCCTAACGACGTGTATTATTACACACCTTAGCGACGTGTATTATAACACTCACCTTAACGACGTGTATTATTACACACCTTAGCGACGCGTATTATATCACTCACCTTAACGACGTGTAATATTACACCTTAACGACGTGTATTATAACATTCACCCTAACGACGTGTATTATTACACACCTTAGCGACGTGTATTATAACACTCACCTTAGTGACGTGCATTATTACACACCTTAGTGACGTGTATTATTACACACCTTAGCGACGTGTATTATAACACTCACCTTAACGACGTGTATTATTACACACCTTAACGACGTGTATTATAACATTCACCCTAACGACGTGTATTATTACACACCTTAGCGACGTGTATTATAACACTCACCTAAACGAAGTGTATTATAACACTCACCTTAACGATGTGTATTATTACACACCTTAGCGACGTGTATTATTACACACCTTAACGACGTGTATTATAACACACCTTAGCGACGTGTATTATAACACTCGCCGTAACGACGTGTATTATAACACTCCCCTTAACGACGAGTATTATAACAGTCCCTTTAACGACGTGTATTATAACACTCGACTTAACGACGTGTATTATAACACTCGCCGTAAGACGTGTATTATAACACTTACCTTAAGGACGTGTATTATAACACTTACCTTAACGACGTGTATTATAACACTTACCTTAACGACGTGTTTTATAACACTCGACTTAACGACGTGTATTATAACGCTCGCCGTAACGACGTGTATTATAACACTCACCTCAAGGACGTGTATTATAACACTTACCTTAACGACGTGTATTATAACACTCGCCTTAACGACGTGTATTATAACACTCACCTTAAGGACGTGTATTATAACACTCGCCTTAACGACGTGTATTATAACATTTACCTTAGCGACGTGTATTATAACACTCGCCTTAACGACGTGTATTATAACACTTACCTTAGCGACGTGTATTATAACACTCGCCTTAACGACGTGTATTATAACACTTACCTTAGCGACGTCTATTATAACACTCACCTTAACGACGTGTATTATAACACTCACCTTAACGACGTGTATTATAACACTCACCTTAACGACGTGTATTATAACACTCACCTTAACGACGTGTATTATAACACACACCTTAAGGACGTGTATTATAACACTCACCTTAAGGACGTATATTATAACACTCACCTTAAGGACGTGTATTATAACACACACCTTAAGGACGTGTATTATAACACTCACCTTAAGGACGTGTATTATAACACACACCTTAAGGACGTGTATTTTAACACTCACCTTAAGGACGTGTATTATAACACACACCTTAAGGACGTGTATTATAACACTTACCTTAACGACGTGTATTATAACACACACCTTAACGACGTGTATTATAACACACACCTTAGCGACGTGTATTATAACACACACCTTAACGACGTGTATTATAACACACACCTTAACGACGTGTATTATAACACACACCTTAACGACGTGTATTATAACACACACCTTAGCGACGTGTATTATAACACACACCTTAACGACGTGTATTATAACACTCACCTTAACGACGTGTATTATAACACTCACCTTAAGGACGTGTATTATAACACTCACCTTAACGACGTGTATTATAACACTCACCTTTAATTGACGTGTATTATAACACTCACCTTAAGGACGTGTATTATAACACTCACCTTAGCGACGTGTATTATAACACACACCTTAGCGACGTGTATTATAACACACACCTTAACGACGTGTATTATAACACACACCTTAACGACGTGTATTATAACACTCACCTTAAGGACGTGTATTATAACACTCACCTTAGCGACGTGTATTATAACACTCGCCTTAACGACGTGTATTATAACGCTCGTCGTAACGACGTGTATTATAATACTCACCTTAACGACGTGTATTATTACACTTACTCTGACGACGTGTATTATTACACTCACCTTAACGACGTGTATTATAACACACCTTAACGACGTGTATTATAACACTCACCTTAACGACGTGTATTATAACACCTTAACGATGTGTATTATAACACTCGCCTTAACGACGTGTATTATAACACTCGCCTTAGCGACGTGTATTATAACACTCACCTTAGCGACGTGTATTATAACACTCACCTTAGTGACGTGTATTATAACACTCACCTTAACGACGTGTATTATAACACCTTAACGACGTGTTTCATAACAACAACAACACGAGTCAGGCCGAGACATACAACCTCTGGTACTGCTAATGACAGAACTGCCAATGTCGTGAACAGATGCCTTATTCCATGCAGAGTCGCGTACAAAATACCTGGTAGTATTGGGAACAAGGCATCTGTCACACATTATCCAATACCTCCCCGTGCCGGCACCGTGTTCCCCAAGGTCCCACTGTTGACTTACCTGTAATTTATGGGGCCCCGATATAGTAGCTGTTGTGTTTGTGGAATTTCTGTACCTGATTGTCGGAAATTCGTTCTGTGAATATTCCTGTAATTAATGGTGTAAGAGTGAACGAAGCAACCACAGTCCTCCACTCTAAACGTTCTCGGGTGGTTTTTACCAATCTTACGAAATTTTGTATCTCTCTGGGGACCCGGTTTTTAATTTATTTCGTCCATTCCAGTCTATGGCTTACCTTGGTCCTCCTACCCTCAACTTTACCTGCTAATATTTCTGCTATTATCCCTTCGTTTTTAATTATATGAACAAAGTGTTTTAACTTCCATACTCTATAAACTTCAAATATTTTTCTTCAAGTTTTTGCATTCTTTGTAATTTTTCTTTTGTTTTCCTGTCATTGTAACTTATTTTTAACATTCGCCTACAATACCATATTTCAAAGGCCTCCAACCTTTTTCTGGTGTCTGCTGAAAGTGCTGACCCAAACAACAGTTGTGTCCCTTTTTATTCGGTCTTTAGATTATTAAAGGCTGTTTTTGCTTGACCTATTCTTGTTATAATTTCTTTTGTACATCTACCAGCACAGATAATGTTACTTCCCAAATACATTTTTTTTTCCACTTGCTTAAACTCCCTGTTTTAGGGTTTAATTCCAATTTTGAAACGACCATTAATTTCATCTTTAAAACATTAACTCTTAATCTATATTCTTCACCTTTTCCCACTAATCTCTTAACAAGTTTTGTAATGTTTATTCCTTGTCTAACTTTGAACTAATTATTATGTTCAATATTTACTAACATTTAGGCCCGAATTCAGAACGGTGGTTTGAGCCTGGGATTTGAGCTTGGCTCAGGCGTGCGAATCGGAATTCCTCGATCCGAGATTTCCTGTAGTGGATTACCCATATTCAGAACGTCGGTTAACTCTGGATCGGGTAATCTGTTGTATTTTCGTCAATTGCGAGCAAGGATTCGTACACTGAAATTCCAGCTAATCACGTTTCAGTTACACCATTATGACAACCAATCACCATCGTGATTGGTTGTCATAATGATTTAATACAATCAGTAGTGATGCTCTTGTTTTGCCGCAAAATTAATAAAATATATATTACCCTAACCTAACTTTATCTAACCTAATCTCACCTAACCTAGCCTAACCTTACCTAACCTAACCTAACCTTGCCTAAACTAACCTAACCATGCCTAAACTAACCTAACCATACCTAAACTATCCTTAACATGCCTAACCTAACCTAAATTTACCTTACCTTACCTCACCTTACCTTACCTCACCTTACCTTACCTTACCTAACCTAACCTAACCTAACCTAACCTAACCTTACCTTTCCCTTTTTATAATACATTTGCAAAGATAATCTAAGGTTTAATTACATAATAGTGGCATCACAAGTTACGTTTATATATCAACAGATTTATAGATATGTTGGAGAAATGAATGTAAAAAAGTTTCTCTGCAAACGTATTTAAAAAAAAATTAATGGAAATTTTTATTGAGAACTTAATTGTTTGTCATGTGCATTGCGGATTTCTGTGTTGTGCAGAGGCGCTGACGTTACACTACAATAGCTGTCTTAGGTAAGATGCATTTCACTAATTTTCCGACGGAAAACATCACTACTGAATGTATCAGATCAAAAATATATGAACATAATTCTTTTTCTAAGAAAAATCCTCTACTACTGTTAATTTTTACCTCCTTTTTTATTAGGTTTGATGATCTTATATTGAGTTAGGTATTATTTAACTACCTAACCTAACCTAATCTAACCCTACCTAACCTAATCTAACCTTACCTAACCTAATCTAACCTTACCTAACCTAGCCTCACCTAACCTTACCTAGCCTCATCTAACCTTATCTAACCTAACCTTACCTTGCCTTACCTT
>NW_024738907.1:0-74386 GCF_018991925.1 Homarus americanus | reverse complement strand
CGTCGTTAATACGCCCGTAGGCGATTGCCACCACTCATTCTATTGCCCCCCTTCACGCACAATCGCCCGTGGCGTTACCGCCTCATTCTTGTTATGCTCCTGCGCCGTTATCGCCATTGGCGTTGCAGCCTCATTATTATCCCCTTCCTGCACTGGTTAATCGCCTGTGGGGAAGATTGCTACCACTCATTCATTCGCCCGCGCCGTTAATCGCCCAAAGCGATTGCCGCCACTCATTCTTATTGCCCCTCTGCGGCGTTAATCGCCCGTGGCGATTGCGCCACTCATTCTTATTGCCCCTTGCCGCGTTAATCGCCCGTAATATTGCGCCTCATTCTTATCGCCCCCTGCCGCCGTTAATCGCCCGTAAAGCGATAAAGCCCTTTCGTCACTTATCGCCCCTGCCGTTAATCGCCCGTGAGCGTTCCGCCACTCATTCTTATCGCCCCTTGCAGCGTTAATCACCGTAGGCGATTGCGCCACTCATTCTTGTGCCCCTCTGCCGCGTTAATCGCCCAGGAAGGCGTTGCGCCACTCATTCTTATTGCCCCCTGCGCGTTAATCGCCAGGCGATTGCCGCCACTATTCTTATTGCACCCTGCCGCCGTTAATCGCCCGTAAAGCGTTGCCCTCATTCTTATGCCCCCTGCCGCGTTAATCGCCCGTAAGGCGATTGCCGCCACTCATTCTTATCGCCCCCCTGCCGCCATTAATCGCCCGAAAGGCGTTGCCGCCACTCATTCTTATTCCACCGTCGTTGTCGCCCGCCAAGGCGTTGCCGCCACTCATTCTTATCGCCCCCATGCCGCCGTTAATCGCCCATAAAGCGATTGCCTCATACTCCTTCTTCCCCCTACCGCCGTTAATCGCCCGTAAGGCGATTGCCGCCACTCATTCTTATTGCCCCCTGCGCCGTTAATCGCCCGTAAAGCGGTTGCGCCACTCTTCTTGTGCCCCCTGCACGTTAATCGCCCGCCAGGCGATTGCCGCCACTCATTCTTATCGCACCCTGCCGCCGTTAATCGCCCGTAAGGCGATTGCCCACTCATTCTTATTGCCCCACTGCCGATAATCGCCCGTAAGGCAATTGCCGCCACTCATTCTTATTGCCCCCCTGCGCCGCTTAATCGCCCGTAAGGCGATGCCGCCACTCATTCTTATCGCCCCCTGCCGCCGTTAATCGCCCGTAAGGCGATTGCGCCTGTTCTTATCGCCCCCTGCCGCCGTGTCGCCCGTAAAAGTGCCGCCACTCATTTTATTGCCCCCCTGACGCGTTAATCGCCCTAAAAGCGTTGCCTCACTCATTCTTATCTGCCCTCTGCCCGCGTTAATCGCCAGTAGGCGATTGCAGCCCTCATTCTTATTGTCCACCGCCGTTAATCGCCCGTGAGGCGATTGCCGCCTCATTCTTATCACCCCCTGCCGCCGTTAATCGCCTGTACAATTGCGCCACTCCATACCTCCTTGCCGCCGTTAATCGCCCGTAAGGCGTTGCCGCCACTCATTCTTATCTCCCCCTGCGCCGTGAATCGCCCGTGCAAGCGTGCCGCCACTCATTCTTATCGCCCCCTACCGTTAATCCCGTAAGGCGATTGCCGCCACTCACTTATCGCCCCTGCCGCCGTTAATGCGTCGCCAAGCGTTGCGCCAACTCACTCTTATCGCCCCCCTGCCGACGTTAATCGCCCGTGGCGATTGCCACACTCATTCTTTATGCCCTGCCATCGTTAATCTCCCATAGGCGTTAGCGCCACTCATTCTTATTGCCTGCCGTTAATCTCCGTAAGACGATTGCCGCCACCATTTCTTGTCGCCCCCTGCACGCCGTTAATCGCCCGTAGGCGTTGCATCCTCATGCCCATCGCCCTCACCGCCGTTAATCGCCTGTGGCGATGCCTACTCATTCTTATTGCCTTCCTGCCGCCATTAATCGCCTGTATGGCGATTACCGCCCTCATTCTATGCCCCCTGCACCGTAATCGCCGCGGGCGATTGCGCAATCTTCTTATCGCCCCCTGCCGCCGTTAATCGCCGAAGGTGATTGCGCCACTCATCTATTGCCCCTGCGCTTAATCGCCCGTAAGGCGATTGCCACCACTCATTCTTATCTGCCCTCTGCCACCATATCGCCAGTAAAGAATTGCCTCATTCTTATCGCCCCCTGCCGCCCTTAACTCACCCGTAAAGCGTTGCCGCCACTCATTCTTATCGCCCCCTGCGACGTTAACGGCTCGTAAGGCGATTGCGCCCACTCACTCTTATCGCCCCCTGCATCGTTATCGCCGTAAGGCGATTGGCGCCACTCATTCTATTGCCCCCCTACGCCGTTATCGCCGTAGGCGTTCACCCTCTCTTATTGCCTTCCTGCTGCCATTAATCGCTGGCGATGCCTCGTTCTAATGCGCCCCTGCGCCGTTAATCGCCCGTAGATTGCCGCCAATCATTCTACGCCCCTGCTGCCGTTAATCGCCCGAAAGGTGATTGCCGCCACCATTCTATTGCCGCACCGCCCGGCACCATTCCACGGCCTCTGCCACCATTAATCGCCAGTAAGAATTGCCCCACCATTCTTATCGCCCCTGCCGCCCCAACAACCCGTGGCAGATTGCCGCCACCACTTCTTATCGCCCCTCGCCGTTAACGCCCGAAGGACGCGCCACCATTCTATTGCCCTGCCGCCGTTAATCGCCCGTAAGTATTGCCCACCACTTATCGCCCCTGCCGCCCTTAATCACCGTGAAGGCGATTACTGTTCATTCTTATCGCCCCTGCCGCGTTAACTCTCGTAAGACGATTGTCGCCACCATACTTATCGCCTCTGCCGTTCATCGGCCGTAAGGCATTGCTGCAACTCACTCTTATCGCCCCCTGTCGCCGTTATCGCCCGCAAGGCGATTGCCACCACTCATTCTATTGCCTTCCTGCCGCCAAATCGCCCGATGGCTATTGCCGCCACCATTCTTATCGCCTGGCGCCTTTAATCGCCCGTAAGGCGATTGCCAATCATTCTATCGCCCCCCTGCCGGTAATCGCCCGAAAAGTGATTGCCGCCACTCATTCTTATTGCCCCCTGCCGCCGTTAATCGGTACGCCGCCACTCATTCATATCGCCTTCGCCGTTAATCGCCCGTAGAGAGATGCCGCCACCATTCTATCGCCCCCCGCCGTTAACTCTGCGAAGGCGATTGCCGCCACCTCATTCTTATCGCCCCCTGCCGCCGAATCGCCCGTAAGGCGATTGCCGCCACTCATTCTATCATCGCTGCTTGCCGCCGTTAATCGCCACGTGACGATTGCCTCACCATTCTTATCGCCCCTCTGCCGTCGTTAATCGCCTGCAAGGCGGTTGCCGCCACTACCCCTATTAGTAAACCCTGCCGCCGTTAATCGCCTGTAAAGCGATTGCCGCCACTATTCGCCTCCCTGCCGCTGTTAATCGCCCATAAGGTGATTGCCACCACTCATTCTTATCGCCCCCAGCCACCATTAATCAACCGGTAGATTGCCGCCACTCATTCTATCGCCCCCCTGCCGACGTTAATAGCTCGAAGGCGATTGCCGCCACTCAATTTTATCGCCCCCTGCCATCGTTAATCGCCTAAGCGATTGGCGCCACCATTCCTATTGCCCCTATCGCCGTTAATCGCCCGTTAAGGCGATTGGCGCCACTCATTCTTATTGCCTTCCTGCTGCCATTAATCGCCCGTGGCGATTACCGCACTGTTCTATTGCGCTTCCCCGTTAATCGCACGAAGGCGATTGCCGCCACCATTCTATCGCTCTGCCGCCGTTAATCGCCCGCAAGGCGGTTGCCGCCACCATTCTATTGCACCTGCGCCGTTAATCGCCCAGAAAGCGATTGTCACACTCATTCTTATTGCTCTGCCGCCGTTAACGCCTATAAGGCGATTGCCGCCACCATTCCATATCGCCCCCCTGCCGCCATTAATCAACCGCAAGGCGATGCCGCCACCACTCTTATCGCCCCCTACCGACGTTAATCGCCCATAAGGCGATTGCCGCCAATCATTCTCATTGCCCTGCCGCCGTGAATCGCCCATAAGGCGATTGCCGCCACTCATTCTTATTGTCCCCATGCCGCCATTAATCGCCCGAAGGCCATTGCCGCACTCATTCTTATTGCCCCGTCCCGTTCATCGCCTGCAAGGCGTTGCCGCCACTCATTCTTATTGCACTCTACCACCGTAATCGCCCGTAAGGCGATTGCCGCCACTCATTCTATCCACCCCTGCCGCCGTAACGCCCATAAGGCGATTGCCGCCACTATTCTATCGCCCCTGCCGCCGAATCGCCAGTAAGGATTCGGCGCCACTCATTCTTATTGTCCCCATGCCGCCGTTAATCGCCCGTAGGCCATTGCCGCCACTCATTCTTATTGCCCTGCCGCCGCTTCATCGCCCGTAAGGCGGTTGCCGCCACCATTCTTATTGCACCCCACACCGGCTAATCGCCCGTAGGCGATTGTCGCCACTCATTCTTATTGTCAATCTTCCGCCGTTAATCGCCTATAAGGCGATTGCCGCCGCTCATTCTTATCGCCCCTACCGCCGTTAATCGCCCATAAGGCATTTGGCCACTCATTCTTATCGCCACCCTGCCCCCGTTAATCGCCCATAAGGCGATTGTCAACTCACTCTTTATCGCCCCTGTCGCCGTTATTCGCCCGTAAGGTGATTGCCCACCATTCTTATTGCCTTCCTGCTGCCATTAATCGCCCGTATGGCACGCCACTCATTCTTATTATTCTTCCTAACGCCGTTAATCGCCCGTAAGGCGATTGCCGCCACTCATTCTTATCGGCCCTCTGCCGCCGTTATTCGCCAGTAAGGCGATTGCCGCCACTATACTTATCGCCTGCGTCCGCCGTTAATCGGCCGTAGGCATTGCCGCACCACTCTATTGCCCCTACCGCCGTTAATTGCCCGTAAGGCGATTATCGCCACTCATTCTTATTGCCTTCCTGCCGCCATTAATCGCCCATATGGCGATTGCCGCCACTCATTCTAATTGCTCTCCCTAACGCCGCAATCGCCCGTAAGGCGATTGCCGCCACACATTCTATCGCCCCTTCGCCGCCGTTAATCGCCAGTGGCGATTACTGCCACTTATTCTTATTGTCCCACTACCACCGTTAATCGCCCGTAAGGCGATTGCCGCCACTCATTCTATCGCCCCCTGCCGCCGTTAATCGCCCGTAAGGCGATAGCCGCCACCATTCTTATCGCCCCTGCCGCCGCTAATCGTAAGGTGATTGCCGCCACTACCTATCGCCCCTGCGCCGCCGTTAATCGTCCGAAGGCGATTGGCGCCACTCATTCTTATTGCCTTCCTGCCGCCATTAATTCGCCTGTAAGGCGATTACCGCCACTCATTCTTATTGCGCCCCACCGCCGTTAATCGCCCGTAAGGCCATTACCGCCACTCATTCTTATCGCCCTTTGCCGCCGTTAATCTCCCGTAAAGACGATTGCCGCCACTCATACTTATCGCCCCCCTGCCGCGACCGCCGTGAAGGCGATTGCCGCAACTCACTCTTATCGACCTTCTGCCGCCGTTAATCGCCAATAAGGCGATTACCGCCACTCATTCTATTGTCCCACTGCCACCGTGTTACCAGAAGGCCATTGCCGCCACTCATTCTTATCGCCCCCTGCCGCCGTTAATCGCCCGTAAGATTGCCGCCACTCATTCTTATCGCCCCTGCCGCCTTTAATAGTCCGTAAGGCGATTGCCGCCACCACTCTTATCGCCCCCTGTCTCGTTAATCGTCTCGAAGGCGATTGCCGCCACTCATTTTATCGCCCCTGCCGCCGTTAATGCCCGTAAGGCGATTGCTGCCATTCATTCTTATATATGTTCGAAATTTCACGGGACAAGACGATTATAGGTCGCACGTTTTATCCGTGCATGTAAAGATAGCATGCGCAATAGTCACATAACGACTGACGAAGAAAAGAAAGCATATGTACGCTCCTATAACGCAGGGTTCCTTGCGCAGGCAGTCGTTTAAATGCGTTTGGTTTACAAAGCCCTGACTATGAAAAGTTCGCGAACGCTAATTGGGCTTTTTAGTAGGTCACAGCTGCCAACTTTAGATGCCACAGATGCCTCACTCCCCAGACTCCTTATGCGATACACTTAGCCCGATCGCTCCTCCCCGCCTAACATATAAACAAGAAAACATCGTTACGGGTCGCACATTGTAATAAACGGGCCATGCACGGAAGATTGTTTTCAGCTCTGAGGTAAAATAGCACTTAAGGCCACACCTGCAAAGCCATTCTCAAGGTCAAACAGTGAGGAGCCAAAGCAGCCCCCTACCCAGAAAGCGCGCAAATGGTGGGTTTACAAATCGACATCTCATAGTTCAAATGAGTGCGATGTACTAATAAAGGCTAGGGAGTGGACCTATGAAACGGAGGTCGTAGTAGCAGAAACGTCCCCAGACAAGTCATCGGGGAAGACCAGCGACACCACAGCACGGAGAGGGATAGAGGGTAATCCCAACTCCTCACAGCACTTCTATAGCGGCCTCATTAATAGCGGCACTTAGAAAAGTGGAAGTGTTGTCAGTGCCGGTGAGAGGGATAAACCCAGATTGGCTCTTCATAGACACAGGTGCTTGCGCTAATGTATTGGCCTTGACATCATATCGAGTTACAACGTAAATTTCACCGCAATTTCAAATGGAGGCCAGTAACGCTGAGCTCAAGGAGTTTCAGGTACCAGCCATATCAAAGGAATGGTGACGTTACCACTCAGATTCTCAAGACGTGGTTCGCCCTTCTACGCGGACTCTTTATAGAGTTCAGCAGTTCAATTTGCCAGCTGACGGGTTACTTGGTCTACCAACCTTCGAAAGAACATGATAGATGTTCATCCACGTAATAATAGTGTTACGTTTAAAGGTGTTTCCTACACAGCAATGAGTCATTCTGAACCTATGCTCACCGCTAGGACGAAAGTGTTGTCTACCAATCCTATTAAGAGAAGGCGGATCATGCGGCAGGAATACCTTCGACCTCAACCACACACCTTCCAGCGTGATTACAGCAGCAAGAGTTGAAGATAGTACCGCAAGTTTGAAAAGTACTTCCATTACCAGAATGAGGAATTCACCAACGCAAATAATATGTGAGCTGAAGTGAACATTAGTTTCTGCAAATGATTCGTTCACTGCCCAGGGTGTGACAGGACGTGACTGCAGTTGTTGTGACTACTCATCAATCAACATGCTGTCAACAAAATTTTCGTATGGCGTATAACAAAGTCCTCTGGTCGAGTATAACAAAGCCTGCTCGAGTATAACAAGTCCCCTGATCGAGTCCAAAAGGCTCTAATCGAGCATAGCAAAGTCCCCTGGTTGAGTATAGCAAAGTCCTCTGATCGAGTATAACAAAGCCGCCTAATCGAGTATAACAAAGTACCCAGGTCGAATATAACATATCCCGTGATCTAGTATAACAAAGTCCCTGGTGGAGTATAACAAAGTCCCTGGTCGAGTATAACAAAGTTATCTAATCGAGCATAACAAAGGCCCTGGTCGAGTATAACAAAGTCCCCTAATCAAGTATAACAAAGTCCCTGATCGAGTATAACAGAGTCCTCTGTTCGAAGTATAAAATATCCCTGATCCAGTATATAACAGTCCTGGTCGAATATGACAAAGTCCCCTAATCGAGTATAACAAAAAGTCCCATGGTCGAGTATAACAAAGTCCCTTATCAAGTATAACAAAGACCCTCATCGAGTATAGCAAAGTCCATTTGGCAAATATGGGAAAGTCCACTGATCGAGTATGACAAAATCCCTGATGAAGTATAAAAAGTCCCCTGCTCGAGTATTACAAAGTCCCTGATCGAGTATAGCAAAGTCCCCTGGTCGAGTATAAAAAACCCCCTCATCAAGTATAACAGAGTCCCTAATCGAGTATAACAAAGTCCCCTGATTAAGTATAACAAAGTCCCTGATCGAGTATAACAAAGTCCTCTGGTTGAGTATAACAAACCCCTGATCGAGTATAACATAACTTGATCGAGTATATGAAAGTCCTCTGGTCGAGTATATAAAAAGTCCTGATCGCGAATAACAAAGTCCCCTGGTCGTATAACAAAATCCCCTAATCGAGTATAACAAAGGCCCCTCATTAACTATAACAAAGTCCATTGGTCAAGTATAAAAAGTCCCTTGTTTGAGTATAACAAAGTCCCTAATCGAATAACAAAGTCCTCTGGTCGAGTATAAAAAGTCCCGCTGATCGAGTATAACAAATCCCTGCTCGAGTATAACAAAGTCCCCCATCGAGTGGCAAAGTCCCCTGATCGTATAACAAAGTCCCTGGTCGAGTATAACAAAGTCCTGATCAAGTATAACAAAGCCTCCTGATCGAGTAACAACAGCCCTTATCGAGTATAAGAAAGTCCCCATGATCGAGTATAACAAAGCCGCCTAATCGAGTATAACAAAGTCCCTGGTAGAGTATAACAAAGTCCTGTTCGAGTCTAACAAAGTCCCTTATCGAGTATAACAAATTCCACTTATCAAGTATAACAAAGTCCCCTAATCGAGTATAACAAATTCCTTATTCGATTATAACAAAGACCCTGGTCGAGTATAACAAAGTCCCATGATCGAGTGTAACAAAAGTCCCTAATCGAGTGTAAGAAAAGTCCCTGATCGAGTATAACAATACCCTGATCGAGTATAACAAAGTCCCGATCGTATAACAAAGTCCCTTGGTCGAGTAAAAATAAATCCCTGATCAAGTATAACAAAGCCTCCTGATCGAGTATAACAAAGTCCCTGATCGAGTATAACAAAGTCCTCTGGTCGAATATGACAAAGTCCCTGATCGAGTAGAACAAAGTCCCCTGATCGTGTTAACAAAGTCTCCTGATCGAGTATAACAAAGGCCTCTGGTCGAGAATATAAACAAAGTCCCCAATCGAGTATAACAAAAGTTAAGTGATCCAGTATAACAAAGTCCCTTGATCGAGTATAAAAACTCTCCTGGTCCAGAATAACACAGTCCACTTATCGAGTATAACAAAGTCCCTAATCGAGTATAACAAAGGCCCTGGTCGAGTATAACACAGTCCCCTAATCGAGGTTAACAAAGTCCCCTGATCGAGTATAACAAAGTCCTATGGTTGAGTATAACAAAGTCCCTGATCGAGTATAACATATCCCTGATCGAATAACAAAGTCCTCTGGTCGAGTATAAAAGGTCCCTGATCGCGTATAACAAAGTCCCTTGTCTGTATTACAAAATACCTGATCGAGTATAACAAAGGCCCTGGTCAAGTAAAAAGTCCCTTTTCGAGTATAACAAAGTCCCTAATCGAATATAACAAAGTCCTATGGTCAGTATAAACAAGCCTGATCGAGTATAACAAAGTCCCTGATCGTGTATAACAAAGTCCCTGGTCGAATATAACAAGTCCCTCATCGTGTATAACAAAGTCCCTGATCGTGAATAACAAAGTCTCTTGATCAAGTATAACAAAGCCTCTAATCAGTCAAAGTCCCTGATCGAGTATAACAAAAGTCCTCTGGTCGAATATGGCAACTGATCGGGTATAACAAAGTCCCTGATCGTGTATAACAAAGTCCCTGATCGAGTATAGCAAAGTCCCTGATAAGTACTCAAAGCCTCCTGATCGAGTATAACAAAGGCCCCTCATCGAGTCCAAAAAGGCCCCTAATGAGTATAACAAATTCCCTTATCGAGTATAACAAAGTCCCTTATCGAGTATATCAAAGTCTCCTGATCGAGTATAACAATGGCCTCTGGTCGAGTATCAAAGTCCCCTGATCGAGTATAACAAAGTCCAGTGAACGAGTATAACAAAGTCCCTTGATCGAGTATAAAAACTCCCGTGGTCAGTATAACAAAGTCCCTTATCGAGTATAACAAAGTCCCCTAATCGAGTATAACAAAGGCCCTGGTCGAGTATAACACAGTCCCCTAATCGAGTGTAACAAAAGTCGCCTCATATTGTATAACAAAGTCCCTAATCGAGTATAAAATGTCCCTGGTCCAGTATAACAAAGTCCCTGATCGAATATAAAATGTCCCTTGCCCAGCAAAACAAAGTCCCTAGATCGAGCATACCAAAGTCCCCTCATCGATTATAACAAAGTCCCCGGTCGAGGTATAAAAATCGAGTATAACAAAGACCTGGTGGAGTATAACAAAGTCCCCTGGTCGAGTATAACAAAGTTTCCTAATCGAGCATAACAAAGGCCCCTAAGTCAGGTATAACAAAGTCCTCTGATTAAGAATAACAAAGTCCCCTGATCGAGTATAACAAAGTCCCAAATCAAGTATAAAGTCCCTGATCGGGTATAACAAAGTCCCTGATCAGTATAACATATCCCTGATCGGTATAACAAAGTCCTCTGGTCGAGTATAACAAAGTCCCCTGATCGAGTATAACAAAGACCCTCATCGAGTATAGCAAAGTAAATTGGTCAAATATAGTAAAGTCCACTGATCAGTATGACAAAGTCCCTGATCAAGTATAAAAAAGTCCTGGTCGAGTATAACAAAGTCCCTGAACGAGTATAACAAAGTCCCTAATCAAGTATAATAAAGTCCCTGATCGAGTATAACAAAGTCCTCTGTTCAGTATAACATATCCCTGATCGAGTATAAAAAGTCCTCTGGTCAAATATGACAAAGTCCCCTGGTCGAGTATAACAAAGTCCCCTGGTCGAGTATAACAAAGTCCCCTGATCGAGTATAACAAAGACCCCTCATCGAGTATAGCAAAGTCCATTGGTCAAATATAAGAAAGTCCACTGATCGAGTATGACAAAGACCATTGATAAAAGTATAAAAGATCCCTGGTCGAGTACAACAAAGTCCCGTGATCCAGTATAGCAAATTCCCTTGTCGGTATAACAAAACCCCTCATCAAATATAACAAAGGCCCTAATCGAGTATAACAAAGTCCCCTGATTGAGTATAAAAGTCCCTGATCGAGTATAACATATCCCTGATCGAGTATAACAAACTCCCTTATTGAGTATAACAAAGTCCCTTATCGAGTATAACAAAGTCTCCTGATCGAGTATAACAAAGGCCTCTGGTCGAGTATAACAAAGTCCCTGATCGAGTATAACAAATTTCCAGTGAACGAGTATAAAAAGTCCCTTGATCGAGTATAAAAACTCCCGTGGTCCAGTATAAAGTCCTTATCGAGTATAACAAATTCCCTAATCGAGTATAACAAAGACACCTCATCGAGTATAGCAAAGTCCATTGGTCAAATATAGGAAGATCCACTGATCGAGTACGACGAAGTCCCTGATCAAGTATAAACAGTCCCCTGCTCGAGTAAAACAAAGTCCCTGATCGAGTATAACAAAGTCCCCTGATCGTGTATAACAAAGTCTCCTGATCGAGTATAACAAAAGCCTCTGGTCGAGTATATAACAAAGTCCTTGATCGAGAATAACAAAAGTTAAGTCGAGTATAACAAAGTCCCTTGATCGAGATAAAAACTCTCCTGGTCCAGAATAACACAGTCCCCTTATCGAGTATAACAAAGTCCCTAATCAAGTATAACAAGGCCCTGGTCGAGTATAACACAGTTCCCCTAATCGAGTGTAACAAAGTCCCTGATCGAGTATAACAAAGTCCTCTGGTTGAGTATAACAAAGTCCCTGATCGCGTTAACATATCCCTGATCGAGTATATCAAAGTCCTCTGGTCGAGTATAAAAGTCCCTGATCGCGTATAACAAAGTCCCTTGTCGTGTACAAAATACCCTGATCGAGTATAACAAAAGGCCCTCGTTGAGTATAACAAAGTCCATTGGTCAAAGTATAAAAAGTCCCCTTTCGAGTATAACAAAGTCCCTAATCGAATATAACAAAGTCCTATGGTCGAGTATAAACAAGTCCCCTGATCAGTATAACAAAGTCCCTGATCGTGATAACAAAGTCCCTAGTCGAGTATAACAAAGTCTCTAATCAAGTATAACAAAGCCCTGATCGAGTATAACAAAGTCCCTGATCGAGTATAACAAAGTCCCTGATCGTGTAACAAAGTCTGATCGAGTATAGCAAAGTCCTGATCAAGTATAACAAAGCCTCCTGCTCGAGTATAACAAAGGCCTCATAGAGTCAAAAAGGCCCTAATCGAGTATAACAAATTTCCTCTTATCGAGTATAACAAAGTCCCTCGATAAACAAAGTCTCCTGATCGCGTATAACAAGGCCTCTGGTCGAGTATAACAAAGCCCCTGATCGAGAGTGTGAACAGAGTATAACAAAGTCACTTGATCGAGTATAAAAACTCCCTGGGTATAACAAAGTCCCTTATCGAGTATAACAAGTCTAATAAGGTAAATCAAAGGCCCCTGGTCGAGTATAACACAGTCCTCTAATCTAGTGTAACAAAAGTCGCCTCATCGTGTAACAAAGTCCCTAATCGAGTATAAAATGTCCCTGGTCCAGTGTAACAAAGTCCCTGATCGAATATAAAAAGTCCCTTGCCCAGTATAACAAAGTCCCTAGATCGAGCATACCAAAGTCCCCTCATCGATTACTTAAAGTCCCCCGGTCGAGTATAGTAAAGGGGCCCTGATCGAAATACAAAGTCCCCTGATCGAGTAGAACAAAGTCCCTGATCGAGTATAACAAAGTCCCCTCATCGAGGTATAGCAAAGTCCATTGGTCAAATATAAAGAAAGTTCACTGATCAGTATGACAAGACCATTGATCAAGTATAAAAAGTCCCTGGTCGAGTATAACAAAGTCCCGTGATCGAGTATAGCAAATTCCCTGGTCTAGTATAACAAAACCCCTCTCAAATATAACAAAGGCCATAATCAGTATAACAAAGTCCCTGATTGAGTATAAAGTCCCTGATCGAGTATAACATATCCCTGATCGAGTATAACAAAGTCCTCTGGTCGAGTATAAAGTCCCTTGATCAAATATAACAAAGCCTCCTGATCGAGTATTACAGGCCCTCATCGAGGTCAAAAAGGCCCCTAATCAAGTATAACAAACTCCCCTTATCGAGTATAACAAAGTCCCCCTATTGAGTATAACAAAGTCTCTGATCGACTATAACAAAGGCCTCTGGTCGAGTATAACAAAGTCCCCTGATCGAGTATAACAAATTTCCAGTGAACGAGTATAACAAAGTCCCTTGATCGAGTATAAAAACTCCCTGGTCCAGTGTAACAAAGTCCCCTGATCGAATATAAAAAGTCCCTTTGCCCAGCATAACAAAGTCCTAGATCGAGCATACCAAAAGTCCCTCATCGATTATGACAAAGTCCCCGGTCGAGTATGAGGCCCTGATCGAGAAGACAAAGTCCCTGATCAGTCTAACAAAGCCCCCTGGATGAGTATAACAAAGTTCCCTGATCGAGTATAACAAAGTCCCTGATCGAGTATAACAAAGTCCCTGGTCCAGTATAACAAAGTCCCTGATCAGTATAACGTATCCCCTGATCGAGTATAACAACGTCTCCTGGCCCAGTTTAACAAAGTGCCCAGATCGAGCATTACAAAGTCCTAATCGATTACACCAACGTCCCATGGTCTAGTATAACAAAGGGCCCTGATCGAGTAAGACAAAGTCCTCATCGAGAATAACAAAGTCCTCTGATCCTAGTATAACAAACCCCCAGGACAGGTATAACAAAGTCTCCTCTACAGAGTATAACATATTCCCTGATCGAGTATAACATATCCCTGATCGAGTATAACAAAGACCTGGTGGAGTATAACAAAGTCACCTGGTCGAGTATAACAAAGTTTTCTAATCGAGCATAACAAAGTCCCTGATCGAGTATAACAAAGACCCTCATCGTGTATAGCAAAGTCCTTGGTCAAAATATAGGAAAGTCCACTGATCGATTATGACAAAGTTCCTGATCAAGTATAAAAAGTCTGGTCGAGTATAACAAAAGTCCCTGACGAGTATAACAAAGTCCCTAATCAAGCATAATAAAGTCCCTGATCGAGTATAACAAATTCCCTGGTCGAGTATAACAAAGTCCCTGATCGAGTATAACATCCCTGATCGAGTATTACAAAGTCCTCTGGTCGAGTATAACAAAGTCCCCTGATTGAGTATAACAAAGTCCCTGATCGAGTATAGCAAAGACCATTGGTAGTCCCACCGATCAGTATGACAAAGTTCCTGATTAATTATAAAAGTCCCTGGTCAGGTATAACAAAGTTCCTGATCGAGCATAACAAAGTCTGATCGATTATAACAAAGTATCTGACCGAGTATAACAAACGCCTCTGGTCGAGTATAACAAAGTCCCTTGGTCGAGAATAACAAAGTCCCCTGATACTAGTATAACAAAGTCCCTGATCGGGTATAAACAAGTACCCTGGCCTAGTATAACAAAGTCCCTGATCGATTATATCAAAGTATCTGACCGAGTATAACAAAGGCCTCTGGTCGAGCATAACAAAGTCTGCTGATCGATCATAAGAAGCCCCTGGTCGAGGATAGCAAAGGGCCCTCATCGAGTAAGAGAAAGTCCCTGATCGAGTATAACAAAGTCCCCTGATCGGGTATAAGAAAGCCCCTGGACAGATTAACCCCCTAACCGAGTATAACAAAGGCCTCTGGTCGAGAATAACAAAGTCCCTGATCCAGGTATAGCAAAGCCCCTGGATGAGTATAACAAGTCCCCTGGTCGAGTATAACAAAGTCCCTGATCCTAGTATGAAAGCCTGCATGAGTATAACAAATTCCTGATCGAGTATAACAAATCCCTGATCGAGTATAACAAAGTCCCTGGTGGAGTATATCAAAGTCTCCTGGTCGAGTATAACAAAGTTTTCTAATCGAGTATAACAAAGGCCTCTGGTCGAGTCTAACAAAATCGCCTTATCAGTATAACAAATATCCCTTATCGAGTATAACAAAGTCCCTTATCGAGTAAAAACAAAGTACGGTGATCAGTATAACAAAGGCCCCTGGTCGAGTATAACAAAGTATGGTCGAGTATAACAAAAGTCCCTGATCGAGTATAACAAATTCCCTTATCGAGTATAACAAAGTCCCTTATCGAGTAAAACAAAACGGTGATCGAGTATAACAAAGGCCCCTGGTCGAGTATAACAAAGTCCTCTGAACCGAGTATAACAAAGTCCCCTGATCGTGTATAACATATCCCTGATCAGTATAACAAAGTCCTCTGATCGAGTATATTAAAGTCCCTCATCGAGTATAACAAAGGCCCCTCATCGAGTATAACAAGTCCCTGATCGAGGTATAACATATCCCTGATCGATTATTATAAAGTCCCTCATCGAGTATAACAAAAGCCCCTCATCCAGTATAGCAAAGTCCATTGGTCAAATATAGGAAAGTCCACTGATCGAAGTATGACAAAGTACCTTGATTGAGTATAACATATGCCCTGATCGAGTATAACAAAGTCCTCTGGTCGGTACAATCTGACTAGTATAACAAAGTCCTCTGGTCAGTATAAAAAGTCCCTCATCCGAGTATAACAGGCCCCTCCGAGTATAACAAAGTCCATTGGTCAAGTATAAAAGATCCCTGGTCGAGTAGAACAAAGTCCCTGATCGAGTATAACAAAGTCTACTGATCGAGTATAACAAAGTCCCTGATCGAGTTCCCCTGATCGAGTAGAACAACGCCCTGCTCGGAGTATATAAGAAAGTCCCCGTTCGAGAGCAACAAAATCCTCAGATCTAGTATAACAAAGTCCGATCGAGTATAACAAAGTCTACTGATCGAGTATAACAAAGTCCCTTGGTCCAGTATAACAAAGTCCCCTGATCGAGTATAACATATCCCCTGCTCGAGTATAAATAAACGTCTCCTGGCCCCAGTATAACAAAAGTCCCCAGATCGAGCATAACACAGTCCCCTGATCAGATTATGCAACAAAGTCCCCTGGTCGAAGATAACAAAAGCATTTGGTCGAGTATAAAAAGTCTCCCTGATCGAGTATGACAGACTCTTCCTCGAGTATACGTCCCTAGATCGAGTATATAACAAAGGCCCTCATCGAGTATATAACAAACCATTGGTCAAGTATAAAAAATTGTCTCTGTCGAGTATAGCAATAAAGTCTCCTGATCGAGTATAATAAAGTCCCCTGTCGAAAGTATAGCAAAGTTTCAATCGAGTATAACAGTTTCCCCACCGATATAACAAAGTCCTGATCGAGAATAACAAAGCCTCTACTGAGTATAGAAAGTCCTTGATCGAAAGTATATCAAAGTCCCCAGATCATAAGACAAAGTCCACTGGATCGAGACATAATAAAGTCCCCTGTTCGAGGATAACAAAGCCTCCTGGACGAGTATAACAAAAGTCCCTGAACGATTATAACAAAGCCCCTTGATCGAGTCTAACAAGTCCCCTGCCCAGTATAAACAAAGTCCCCAGATCGAGCATAACAAAGTCTCCTGATCGATTATAACAAATTCCCTGACCGAGTATAACAAAGGCTCTGGTCGGTATAACTAAGTCTCTGGTCGAGAATAAGAATAAAGCCCCTGCCTTGAGTATAAGAAAGTCCCCTGATCGAGAATAACAAAGTCCCCTGATCGAGTATAACAAAGTTCCTGATCGAGTCCAAAAAGGCCCCTAATCGAGTATAACAAAAGTCCCTTGGATCTAGTATAACAACTGGCTCCTCGATCGAGTATAAGAAAGGCCTCATCAAGCATGACAAGTCCCCTGATCGAGTATAAAAGCCGCCTAATCGAGTATAACAAAGTCCCCTTGGTCGAGTATATCAAGGTCAACTGGTTCGATAACAATGTTCTCTTTATCGAGTATAAATAAATTTCTTTATCGAGAGCAATAAAGTCTCCTTTATCGAGTATAACAGTTCGGTGATTGAGTATAACAAAGGTGCCTAGTCGAGTATGTCAAAGTCTCCTTATTTGTTATAACAAAAGTCCCTGATCGAGTATAAGTCTTTATTTAGTATAGCAGCATTCATCGATTACATTAAAGACCCTTGATCGAGTTATAATAAAGTCCCGATCGAGTATAACAAAGGCCCTCATCGAGTATAGCAAAGTCTATTGGTCAAGCATAAGAAAGCCTCTGGATCGAGTATATAATAAATCCTGATCGAGTATAATATATCCCTTGATCGAGTATAACAAAGTCCCTGCCGAGTATAACAAAGTCCCCTGATCGAGTATAACAAAAGTCCACTGATCGAGTATAACAAAAAGTCCTGATCGAGTATAAAACAAACCTATGGTCCAGTATATAAAAGTCCCTGATCGAGTATAAAAAAGACTCCTGGCCCAGTATAACAAAGTCCCCAGATCGAGCATGCTAACAAAGTCCTCGATCGGGATTATACCAAAGTCCCGTGGCTGAGTATAGCAAAGGGTTCCCTGATCGTGTAAGACAAAGTTCTATCGAGAATAACAAAGTCCCCTGACTGAAAGTATAACAAAGCCCCTCGACGAGTATATACAAAGTTCCTGATCGAGTATAAATAAACTCTACTGATCGAGTATAACAACGCCTCATGCTCGAGTATAAGAAAGTCCCTCGAGTATAACAAAGTCCCCAGATCTAGTATAACAAAGGCCTCTGATCGAGAATAACAAAGGCCCTAACCGGAGAGCAAAAAGTCACTTGTCCAGCATAACAAAGTCCCCTGATCGATATAACATACTCCCCAGCCGAGATAACAACTTCTGCCCAGTATAATAAAGTCCCCTGATCGAGCATAACACAGTCCCCTGATCGATTATAACAAAGCCCTGGTCGAAAGATAACAAAGCACTCTAATGAAAGTATAAAAGTCCCTGATCGAGTATGACAAACTCCCTTCCGAGCATGAACAGTCCCTAGATCAAGTATAACAAAGGCCCTCATCGAGTATATAACAAAGTCCATTAATGATATAAAAATGTCTCCTGTCGAGCATAACAAAGTCCCCTGGTCGAGTATAATAAAGTCCCTGGTCGAGAGCAGCAAAGTTTCTGATCGAGTATAATGAAAGCCTCCTGGATCGCTATACCAAAGTCCCCTGATCGAGAATAACAAAGTTCCCCTGCTCGAGTATAAGAAAGTCCCCTGATCGAGTATATCAAACTCCCCAGGATCGAGTATAACAAAGGCCCTGATCGAGTCAAAAGACCCTAATCGAGTTTAAAAGTCCCCTGATCTAGTATGACAAAGGCTTGATCGAGTATAACAAAGGCCCTCATCGAGTATAACAAGTCCTGATCGAGTATAACAAAGCCGCCTAATCGAGTATAACAAAGTCCCCTTAACGATATATAACAAAGTGCCCTGTCTATTCAACAAAGTCCCCTATTGGCGGTAGCAAATTTCTTATCGAGTATATAACAAAGTCCCCTTTATCGAGAGTATAAAAGCTCTAGTGATCGATATAACAAAGGCCTCTGATCGTGAATAACAAAGGCTAATCGAGTATAAAAAGTCCCTTGGTCCAGTATAACAAAGTCCCCTGATCGAGTATAACATATCCCCTGCTCGAGTATAACGTCTCCTGCCCAGTATAACAAGTCCCCAGATCGAGCATAACACAGTCCCTGATCGATTATAACAAAGTCCTGGTCGAGTATAACAAAGTACTCTGGTCGAGTATAAAAGATCCTGATCGAGTATGACAAACTCCTTCTCGAGTATAACAAAGTCCCCAGGTCGAGTATAACAAAGGCCTCTCATCGAGTATAACAAAGTCCATTAATAAAGTATAAAAAACGTCTCTGGTCGAGTATAACAAAGTCCCTGATCGAGTATAACAAAGTCCCTGGTCGAGTAAAGCAAAGTTTCCTGATCGGTATAACAAGCCTCCTGATCGAGCATAACAAAGTCCCCTGATCAGAAATACAAAGCCCCTGCTCGAGTATAAAAGTCCCTCATCGAGTATATCAAAGTCCCCAGATCGAGTATAACAAAGGCCCTGATCGAGAAACCCTCATCGAGTATAACAAAGTCCCTGATCGAGTATAACAAAGACGCCCTAATCGAGTATAACAAAGTCCCCTGGTCGAGTATAACAAAGTGCCCTGTTCGAGTCTAACAAAGTCCCTTATCGAGTATAGCAAATTCCATTATCGAGTATAACAAAGTCCCTTATCGAGTATAGCAAAGTCCTAGTGATCGAGTATAACAAAGGCTCTGATCGAGTGTAACAAAAGTCGATCGAGTATATCAAACACCCTTATCAAGTATATAAAGTCCCCAGGCCCAGTATAAAAGTCCCCAGATCGAGCATAACAAAGTCCCTGATCGATTATAACAAAGTCCGTGGCCGAGTATAGGAAAGGGCCCTGATCGTTAACACAAAGTCCTGATCGAGTATAACAAAGTCCCCTGACCGAGTATAACAAAGCCCTAGACGAGTATAACAAAGTTCCTGATCGAGTATAACAAAGTCTACTGATCGAGTATAACAAAGTCCCTGATCGAGTTATTAACGCCCCTGCTCGAGAATATAAGAAAAGTCCCTTTTCGAGTATAACAAAGAGATGCTGATTCCAGCGTAAATGCCTCTGATCGAGAACTTCAAGGCTCCTAATCGAGTATAAAAAAGAATCCGCTTGGTCCCAGTATATGAAGTCCCTGATCCAAGTACCAACATATCCCTGTCGTGTATAACAACGTCTCACCTTTAGTATAACAAAGTTCCAGATCTGAACGCTTAACTTCGGTCCCTGATCGATTAAAACAAAGTCCCTGGTCGAGTATAACAAAATGCTCTGGTAGAGAGAGTAAAAAAATTCTGATCGAGTACGCTAGCTTCCCTTCGCGGGTATAACAAAAGTCACACAGATCTAAGGTATAACAAGGCCCTCATCGGGCATAACAAAGTCCATTGGTCAAGTACAAAAACGACATCTCCTGGTCGAATATAAAAAAGTCCCTGATCGAGTATAACAAAGTCCCCAGGTCGAGCATAGCAAAGTTTTCTGATCGAGTATAACAAAGCCTCCTGATCAGGCATAAAAAGTCTGATCAAGGAATAGCAAGCCCCTGCTCGAGAATAAAAAAGAAGGTCACATGATGGACTATATCAAAGTCAGAATCGAGTATAACAAGGCTGATCCGAGTCAAAAAACCCTAATCGGAAATAACAAAGTCCCCTGATCTAGTATAACAAGGCCCCTCTCGGTATAACAAAGTCCATTGGTCCGGGCTGCAAAAAACGTCTCCTGGTCGGGAGTATAACCAAAGTCCCTGATCAGGTATAACAAAGTCCCCTGATGGAGTTATAACCAAATTCCCCTGACCGGAGAATATAACAAAGGCCTCTGGTCGTGCCGCTAGAATCCCCTGGTCGGGAAATAAACAAGCCCCATGCTCGAGTATAAGAAAGTCCCTGATCGAGAATAAACAAAGTCCCTGATCGCCGCGTATAACAAGGGTCTGATCCCAGCGAGTTTAAAAGGCCCTAATCGGTATAGCAAAGTCCTTGATCTAGTATAACAGCACTGATCGGTATAAGAAAGGCCCTCATCACGTATGACCAATAGAAGTCCTGATGTCAGTATAAAAAGCCGCTAATAAGGCCATAACAAGAAGTCCCCTGGTCACGAGAGTATAACAAGGTCAACTGTTCGAGTCTAACAAGTCCCGCTGCAAATATAACAAATTCCCCATATCGGGTATAACCCAAAGGTCCCTTATCGAGTATAACAAAGGTCCGGTGATCGGTATAACAAAGGCGCCTGGTCAGGTATAACAAAGGTCCCCATATCGGTATAACAAAAGTCCCCTGATCGAGTATAACAAAAGGTCCCTTATCAGGAGTATAAGCAAGGGGCCCTGATCGATTAGACAAAATTTGCGAAATTGTAGCAAGGGCCCTGATCGTATGAATGAAGTCCCTGATCGGGGCAACAAAGTCCCCTGACCGGGTAATAACAAAGCCCTGGACAGGTATAACAAAGTTCCCTGATCAGGTATATCAAAGTCACTGATCGAGTATAACAAAGTCCCTGATCGTTATAACTTAACGCCCCTGCTCGGTATAAGAAAGTCCCTTTTCAGGTATAACAAAGAGTCCCAGATCTGGTATAACAAAGTCCCTGATCGAGTATAACAAAGTCCACTGATCGAGGATAAGAAGAATCCCCGTGATCAGTGTAAAATGTCCCTTGGTCGGTATATAAAGATCCTGATCGAGGTATAGAAAAAGTCTATAAGCAGTATAACCAAGATCTAGATCGAGCATAACTCAAGGAATCCTGATCGATTATATAACAAAAGATCGTGGCCGAGTATAGCAAAGGGCCCTGATCGTGTAGACAAAGAGTCCTGATCGAGAATAACAAAGTCCCTGACCGAGTATAACAAAGCCCCTGGACGAGCCCTTAACCAAGGATTCCTGATCCAGTGCTCTGTCAAAGTCTGCTGATCGAGTATAACCAAAAGTCCCCTGATCGAGTATAACAACGCCCCTGCTCAATCTAAGAAAGTCCCCTTTTCGAGTATAACAAGTCTAGATCTGGTATAACAAAAGGCCTCTGATCGTGAATAACAAAGGCCCTAATCGAAGGTATAAAAAGAGTCCTTGGTCCAGTATAACAAAAGAATCCCCTGATCGTTATAACACATATCCCCTGCTCGGTATAACGCGTGTCTCCCCAGTATAACCAGGAATCCCCAGATCGGGCACTCTTCGTCCTGATCGATTATAACAAGTCCCTGGTCAAAGGTATAACAAAGTCTCTGGTCGAGTATAAAAAAGAGTCCCTGATCGAGGCCACCGATAAACTCCCTTCTCGAGTATAACAAGGTCCCAGGTCGGCGGTATAACAAAAGGCCCCCTCGCCGGTATAACAAAGATCCATTGGTCAGAAATATAAGAAATAACGTCTCCTGGTCGGAGTATAACAAAAGTCGATCTCGGTATAACAAGTCCCCTGGTCCGAGAGTAAAGCAAAAAGGTTCCTGGTCGAGTATAGCAAAGTTCCCTGATCAAGTATAACAAAGCCTCCTCATCGAGTATAACAAAGTCCCCTGCTCGAGTATAAGACAGTCCCCTGATCGAGTATATCAAAGTCCCCAGATTGAGTATAACAAAGGCCCCTGATTGAGTCAAAAAATGGCCCCTAATCAAGTATAACAAAGTCCCCTGATCTAGTATAACAAAGGCCCCTGATTGAGTATAACAAAGGCCCCTCATCGAGTATAACAAAGTCCCCTGATCGAGTATAACAAAGCCGCCTAATCGAGTATAGCAAAGTTGCCTGGTCGAGTATAACAAAGTCCCCTGTTCGAGTCTAACAAAGTCCCCTTATCGAGTATAGCAAATTCCCCTTATCGAGTATAACAAAGTCCCTTATCGAGTATAACAAAGTCCGAGTGATCGAGTATAACAAAGGCCCCTGGTCGAGTATAACAAAGTCACCTGATAGAGTATAGCAAAAGTCCCCTGATCGAGTATAACAAAGTCCCCTTATCGAGTATAAAAATGGCCCCTAGACCAGTATAACAAAGTCCCCATATCAAGCATAACAAAGTCCCCTGATCGATTATAACAAAGTCCCCTGGTCGAGTATAGCAAAGGGCCGTGATCGAGTAAGGCAAAGTCCCCTGATCGAGTATAACAAAGTCCCCTGATCGAGTATAACAAAGCCCCCTGGACGAGTATAACAAAGTCCCCTGATCGAGTATAACAAAGTCCCCTGATCGAGTCTAACAAAGTCCCCTGGCCCAGTATAACAAAGTCCCCAGATCGAGCATAAAAAAGTCCCCTGATCGATTATAACAAATTCCCTGACCGAGTATAACAAAGGCCTCTGGTCGAGTATAACAAAGTACCCTGGTCGAGAATAACAAAGCCCCCTGCTCGAGTATAAGAAGGTCCCATTGATCGAGAATAACAAAGTCCCCTGATCGAGTATAACAAAAGTCCCTGATCGAGTCCAAAAAAGGCCCCTAATCGAGTATAACAATGTCCCTTGATCTAGTTTAACAAAGGCCCCTGATCGAGTATAAGAAAGGCCCCTCATCGAGTATAACAAAGTCCCCTGATCGAGTATAACAAAGCCGCCTAATCGAGTATAAGAAAGTCCCCTGGTCGAGTATAACAAAGTCAACTGTTCGAGTCTAACAAAGTCCCCTTATCGAGTATAACAAATTCCCCTTATCGAGTATAACAAAGTCCCCTTATCGAGTATAACAAAGTAAGGTGATCGAGTATAACAAAGGCCCCTGGTCGAGTATAGCAAAGTCCCCTGATCGAGTATAACAAAAGTCCCTTGATCGAGTATAACAAAGTCCCCTGATCGATTATAACAAAGTCCCCTGGTCGAGTATAACAAAGTCCCCTGATCGAGTATAACAAAAGTCCTCTGATCGAGTATAACAAAGTCCCCTTATCGAGTATAGCAAAGGGCCCTGTTCGAGTAAGACAATGACCCCTGATCGAGTATAACAAAGTCCCCTGATAGAGTATAACAAAGGCCCCTCATCGAGTAAAGCAAAGTCCATTGGTTAAGTATAAGAAAGTCCCCTGATCGAGTATAACATATCACCTGATCGAGTATAACATATCCCTGATCGAGTATAAAAACCCTGCCCAGAGGTACCTGGCTCCAGTAGGGTAAAATATACTTGAGGCGAATTTTTTGAGTTTTAAAATTAGCCCATGGTATTAATGATAGTCTTATGCAGAATCATGTGATATCTTCAGATTTGAAAGTTTTCATTTTTTGCTTGGTAAATTTTAACTTGAAATCTTATGAAAATTCAGTATTTCACCCTTTACCACAATTAATTACTAAATAGCTTATTTAAAGTAAAGTAAATGTGTATCAGGTTAATTTATTAGATGAAAATGATCCAGAATAGTGAAACGAATGATCTTGACACATTTATTAAATTTAATATTCTTTAGAAACAAAAATCATCAAATACAAAACCGGTTTTTACTATTACTTAATTCGTGTTGTTACCACCATAGAGAATATGCCTTTTTCTGCTTCTGTTTCTACTCATCACCTTCCTGCTGACCACCTGGAGTCGGGATGTAGCCTTCCTTCTCTCCTGGCTGTGCTGATTTGGACTGCTGGCCCTGCTCACTTGCTGCACACAACGCCTCTATACTCTGAGTGCGAGGGGCCAGCAGGACATGCATGGGGCTGTCCAGGAAAGTTTTTCTTTCCTGACTTGAACATTGCGAGGCTGCAGGTAAGAGGGGCCACTACCAGCCTGATGTTATCCAGATCTATGAGATCAGTGAGGGTCTTGGCACCCAGATTGACTTCAGGAGTCTTCCTGACCCTGGAAGGAATCGTCACCAACTGATCTTGGTCATGCTCCAGATCCTCTCATAAGTCTCATATCCAAGATCTTTTTGATCGCCACTCTTCTCTTCCTCATCCTTACTGCAGAGCATTGTCTGCAGAACTGCCTCGATGAGCATACCAGGAAGATCTCCTCACAGTCTGCTCCACAACCTTCTTGGCTGACTCCCTCAGGAGCCTGGCGCTGGAAGAGAACATGCCTCTGACCTCGGAGAACGATGACTTGATCCAGGCGAAACCAATTTTGCAAGTAGACACTCACGATGAATTGGACAATAAGTCTCAGGTTGTGAAGCTTGTCTTTCAGTTTATGATGAGCGGACCCAAATTCTGCAGAACCTGAGAGCCGCTAGAGCCACCTAGGAATGTGAGACTGGACCTATCTGCAGGTAAGCAAGTCTATATCAGGTATGACCCCAGTTTGATGTACCGTAAATCATGTAACCATAGTACTGGTCAGTAACAGGCCGTCAATGACAGTATGTGCAAGCTTCAACGAGTGTGTCAACTGTGATTTTTCAAAGCTCGGATGTGCTTCTAACTCAGTGGCAGATCCAGCATCTGCCAAGAGGACCAGACCATCTGGTTGTTTGAAAGAGTCTTGCCATCCAGCCTGGATCAGATGTCTGAGTGGCAACTGCTGGTGTGGAGGTCACAAACAATCCAGACCAAGCCTCCACCTTCCGCCTATCCACTGTATGACCCCCTACACCCTGTGTTCGTGTTGGTGCTGTCCCCTCCAATGGCCTGCAGGGTCTGGTCTACGCTCTTCTCTGGAGCCAGTTCACAATGTTATCTGCCACTATTTCAGCTGGTTTCCTTGGATGCCATCTTTCTGGAGTGAAATGCCGCAACATTTTCTCCCCTCCTGGTTCACTGCAGCAGGAGTAGTGTTCTCCTTCACCATGGCAGGGAACAACTTGTCAGAATTCTCCAACTTTCATGAACACTTTAGTGTCATCCCTTCTCCCATCAAAGAAACAATTGATTCCATTTTCTCTTATCCCTTATCAAACTCCTCTTCTTCTAGGTTACTGACAAGTCTCCTGAGCTCTCTCATTTTGTTATGATCTATCACGAAGGTGAACATCATCAGGTGTTATCAAACCACCGTCAATCCAGGCAGCTGTTGCTATCTCTGCAGTTTCTTCTGAGACCAGTGTGGTGTCGCATGCTGGCCAGAGCTATGCTCGATATCTTTTCCATTTCGAATCTTATGCCCGAAGGTTTGGGATCATTATTTTCGGGTTAGGGACAAGTCACCATTCTCCTGGTCAGCACTCGATCAGCCATGGGGAAGTCATTAAACTCTGAATCAGCTTCTGACTCAATCATCGGCCTTTTACTCAATTCCTGGCCTTCTGCCCTTTTTCCTCGGCAACTCTTCTCCTCTCTTCTGTCTCTCTGTGGCAGCCTGTCTTGGACTCCGAATATCTTGGCTAGAAATCATGAGAGCCCCTATACTGCCAGCTTCTCTCTCTCTCTGTGTTTTGACAAATGCCAGTTCGATCACAGGAATCTTCAGTTCACGGGCTGGGTAAAATACAGGAGATGTGGGTCAGCCTCGGATTTACAGTCACGATCGCATCCAAACTCAGACAGAGAACACTAAGCACTTGCAAGTAATTATGTCAAATAACTGGTCCAGCGTTACAAAGCTGTCCTAACTGCAGCTTTTCTCCTCCCAAGAGAGATTCTTGCCTTTTCCCAACTGGCTAGGCAGTCTCTCACACTAAATCTTCTTCTGACTTGTTATGACTGGAGGCTTGAACTGAGCAGCACAGAGGTACTGTGCCAAGACAGCTTTGGTCATATCACTGGCAATGCCTTTGTTTGTGTGTTCTTGGTTCTTTTCACTGATTTGCCTGATTAAACACCGTGATCTCAAAGCATCTCTCAATGTAACCCGACTCTGTGGCTCTTCCCAGACCCAAGATAGTCACTGAGATGGCTGGATTTTTGGTTCTCGTCCTGACACAAGCAGTCATCGCAAAATATTAGCAACTTATAAATGCCTCTAACCTGGAAACAGAAAAAATATTGTTAGTTGGCTATAAAGAATGAAGTCAGAAAGCAATGTTCACTATTTAATTGTAATGCAATAATGCAGTTGCATTGCTAGATTTTCGATAAATTTCACGCTGTAAATTTTATCAGCAAAAAGGTTGCAAAATATTGAAACTGAAATTATGTTCTGTTTATATACACCAAAATCTACCAAAAAGTGATGGGCCATTAGTTTTAGCGATCTTCCTCCTATGACACAATCTACTGGCCCAGTATAACAAAGTACCCAGATCGAGCATAACAAAGTCCCTGATCGATTATAACAAAGTCCCGTGGCCGAGTATACAAAGGGCCCTGATCGTAATACAAAGTCCCCTGATCGAGTATAACAAAGTCCCCTGACCGAGTATAACAAAGTCCCTGATCAAGTCTAACATTAAGTCCCCTTTTCGATTATACCAAATTCCCTTATCGAGTATAACAAAGTTCCTTGTCGGGTATAACAAAGTCCCCTGATCGAGTATAAAATTGCCCGTCGAGTATAGCAAAGTTCCTGATCGAGTATAACAAAAGTCCCCTGATCGAGTATAACAAAGTCGCCTGATCGAATATAGAAAAGTCCCTGGTCCAGTATATCAAAGTCCCATAATCGAATTTAAAAAGTCCCTGGCCCAGTATAACAAAGTCCCCATATCGAGCATAACAAAGCTCCTTGGTCGAGTATACAAAGGGCCCTGATCGAGTAAGACAAAGTCCCCTGATCATATAACAAAGTCCCCTGATCGAGTATAACAAAGCCCCTGGTCCAGTATAACAAAGTCCCCTGATCGAGTATAACATATCCCCTGATCGAGTATAACAAAGTCTCCTGCCCAGCATAACAAAGTCCCTCATCGATTATAACAAAGTCCCCTGACCGAGTATAACAAAGGCCTCTGGTCGAGTATAACAAAGTCCCCTGGTCGAGAATAACAAAGTCCCCTAATCCTAGTATAACAAAGCCCTGACGAGTATAACAGTCCCTGAACCGAGTATAACAAAGTCCCCTGATCGAGTATAACATATCCCGATCGAGTATAACAAAGTCCCTGTGGAGTATAACAAAGTCCCTGGTCGAATATGACAAAGTTTTCTAATCGAGTATAACAAAGGCCCTGGTCGAGTATAACAAATTCCTCTGATCGAGTATAACAAAGTCCCCCATCGAGTATAACAAAGGCCCCTATAGAGTATAAGAAAGTCCCTGATCGAGTATATGATATCCTGATCGAGTATAATAAAGTCCCCTGATCGAGTATAACAAAAGCACCTCATCGAGTAGAGCAAAGTCCATTGGTCAAATATAGGAAAGTCCACTGATCGAGTATGACAAAGTCCCCTGATTAAGTATAAAAGGCCCCTGGTCGAGTATAACAAACCCCGAGCGAGTATAACAAAGTCCACTGGTCGAGTATAACAAAGTCTCTATGGAGTAAAACAAAGGCCCCTAATCGAGTATAACAAAGTCCCCTGATTGAGTATAACATATGCCCTGATTGAGTATAACAAAGTCCTCTGGTCGAGTATGACAAAGTCCCTGATCGCGTAACAAAGTCCCTGGTCGATTATAACAAAGTTCCCTGATTGAGTATAACAAAGTCCCATGTTCGAGTCTAACAAAGTTCCTTTATCGAGTATAACAAATTCTTATCGAGTATAACAAAGCACACCTTATCGAGTATAACAAAGTCCGGTGATCGAGTATAACAAAGACCCCTGAACCGAGTATAACAAAGTAACCTGATCGAGTATAACATATCCTGATCGAGTATAACAAAGTCCCTGGTGGAGTATAACAAAGTCCCCTGGTCGAGTATAACAAAGTCTTCCAATCGAGTATAACAAAGGCCCCTGGTCGAGTATAACATATCCCGTGATCGAGTATAACAAAGTCCCTGGTGAAGTATAACAAAGTCTCCTGGTCGAGTATACAAAAGTTTCTGATCGAGTATAACAAAGACCTCTGGTCGAGTATAACAAAGTCCTCTGATCGAGCATAAAAAACCCTGATCGAGTATAACAAAGTCCCTGGTCGAGTATAACCCACGTCCCTCATCGAGTATAACAAAGGCCCCTGGTCGAGTATAACATATCCCGTGATCGAGTATAACAAAGTCCCTGGTGAAGTATAACAAAGTCTCCTGGTCGAGTATAACAAAGTTTTCGATCGAGTATAACAGGCCTCTGGTCGAGTATAACCCACGCCCCTCATCGAAGTATAACAAAGTCCCCTGGTCGAGTATAACAAAGTCTCCTGATCGAGTATAACAAAAGCCCTCATCGAGTATAGCAAAGTCCATTGGTCAAATATAGGAAAGTCCACTGATCGAGTATGACAAAGTCCCTGATTAATTATAAAAATCCCCTGGTCGAGTATAACAAAGTCCCTGATCGAGCATAACAAAGTCCCCTGATCGATTATAACAGTATCTGAACGAGTATAACAAACGCCTCTGGTCGAGTATAACAAAGTCTCTTGGTCGAGAATAACAAAGTCCCCTGATACTAGTATAACAAAGTCCCTAATCGGGTATAAACAAGTACCCTGGCCCAGTATAACAAAGTCCCCTGATCGATTATATCAAAGTATCTGACCGAAGTATAACAAAGGCCTCTGGTCGAGCATAACAAATTCGCTGATCGATTATAAGAAAGCCCCTGGTCGAGGATAGCAAAGGGCCTCATCGAGTAAGACAAACTCCCCTGATCGAGTATAACAAAGTCCCTGATCGAGTATAAGAAAGCCCCTGGACGAGTATAACAAAGTCCCTAACCGAGTATAACAAAGGCTTGGTCGAGAATAACAAAGTCCCCTGATCCTAGTATAACAAAGCCCCTGGATGAGTATAACAAAGTCCCCGGTCGACAATAACAAAGTCCCCTGATCCTAGTATAAGAAAGCCCCTGCATGAGTATAACAAAGACCCTGATCGAGTATAACAAAATCCCGATCGTGTATAACAAAGTCCCTGGTGGAGTATAACAAAGTCTCCTGGTCGAGTATAACAAAGTCTTCTAATCGAGTATAACAAAGGCCTCTGGTCGAGTCTAACAAAATCGCTTTATCGAGTATAACAAATATCCTTATCGAGTATAACAAAGTCCCTTATCGAGTAAAACAAAGTATGGTGGTCGAGTATAACAAAGGCCCCTGGTCGAGTATAACAAAATTCCTGATCGAGTATAACAAAGTCCCTGTGGAGTATAACAAAGTCTCCTGGTCGAGTATAACAAAGTTTTCTAATCGAGTATAACAAAGGCTCTGGCCTTCCAACAGTCCCCTGATCGAGTATAACAAATTCACCTTATCGAGTATAACAAAGTCCCCTTATCGAGTAAAACAAAGTACGGTGATCGAGTATAACAGCGCCCTGGTCGAGTATAACAAAGTCCCCTGAACCGAGTATAACAAAGTCCCCTGATCGTGTATAACATATCCCTGATTGAGTATAACAAAGACTCTGATCGAGTATACAAAGTCCTCATCGAGTATAACAAAGGCCCCCATCGAGATATAACAAAGTCCCCTGATCGAGTATAACATATCCCTGATCGATTATTATAAAGTCCCCTGATCGAGTATAACAAAAGCCCCTCATCCAGTATAGCAAAGTCCATTGGTCAAATATAGGAAAGTCCACTGATCGAGTATGACAAAGTCCCTGATTAAGTAAAAAAAGGCCCTGGTCGAGTGTAACAAAGTCCCCGGATCGAGTATAACAAATCCACTGGTCGAGTATAACAAAGCCCCATCATCGACTATAACAAAGACCCCTAATCGAGTATAACAAAGTCCCTGATTGAGTATAAGAAAGTCCCTGTCCGAGTATAACAAAGTCCCCAGATCTAGTATAACAGGCCTCTGATCGAGAATAAAAAGGCCCCTAATCGAGTATAACAAAGTCCCCTGATCTAGTATAACAAAGGCCTCTGATCGAGTATAACAAAGGCCCTCATCGAGTATAACAAAGTCCCCTGATCGAGTATAACAAAGCCGCCTAATCGAGTATAACAAAGTCCCTGGTCGAGTATAACAGTGCCCTGTTCGATCAAACAAAAGTCCCCTTATCGAGTATAGCATATTCTTATCGAGTATAACAAAGTCCCCTTATCGAGTATAGCAAAGTCCTAGTGATCGAGAACAAAGTCCCTGATCAGGTATAACAAAAGTCCCTCATCGAGTATAACAAACACCCCTTATCAAGTATATAAAAGTCCCTGCCCAGTATAACAAAGTCCGCTGATCGATTATAACAAAGTCCCTAATCGAGTCTAACAAAGTCCCCTGGCCCAGTATAACAAAGTCCCCAGATCAGCATAACAAAGTCCCCTGATCGATTATAACAAATTCCTGACCGAGTATAAAAAAAGGCCTCTGGTCGAGTATAACTAAGTCCCTGGTCGAGAATAACAAACCCCCCAGCTCGAGTATAAGAAAGTCCCTGAACGAGAATAACAAAGTCTGATCGAGTATAACAAAGGTCCCTGATCGAGTCCAAAAAGGCCCCTAATCGAGTATAACAAAGTCCCTTGATCTAGTATAACAAAGGCCCTGATCTAGTATAAGAAAGGCCCTCATCAAGTATAACAAAGTCCCCTGATCGAGTAGAAAGCCGCCTACTCGAGTATAACAAACCCCTGGTCGAGTATAACAAGGTCAACTGTTCAGTCTAACAAAGTCCCCTATCGAGTATAACAAATTCCTTATCGAGAATAACAAAGTCCCCTTATCGAGTATAACAAAGTCCGGTGATCGAGTATAACAAAGGCTCCTGGTCGAGTATAACAAAGTCAACCTTATCGAGTATAACAAAAGTCCCCTGATCGGTATAACAAAAGTCCCTTATCGAGTATAGCAAAGGGCCCTGATCGATTAAGACAAAGACCCTGATCACAGATAAAAAGTCCCCTGATCGAGTATAACAAACCTCACAACGAAAACTGATCGAGTATAACAAATCCCTGATCAAGTATAACATATCCCTGATCGAGTGTAATAAAGTCCCTGCCGAGTATAACAAAGTCCCTGATCGAGTATAACAAAAGTCCACTGATCTAGTATAACAAAGTTCCTGATCGAGTATAAAAATGTCCCATGGTCCAGTATATAAAAGTCCCTGATCGAGTATAAAAAGTCCCTGCCCAGTATAACAAAGTCCCCAGATCGAGCATAACAAAGTCCCCTGATCGATTATAACAAAGCCCGTGGCCGAGTATAGCAAAGGGCCCTGATCGTGTAAGAAAAGTCCCCAATCGATTATAACAAAGCCGCCTAATCGAGTATAACAAAGTCCCCTGGTCGAGTATAACAAAGTCCCCTGATCGAGTCTAACATTAAGTCCCTTTTCGATTATACCAAATTCCCTTATCGAGTATAACAAAGTCCCCTTGTCGGGTATAACAAAGTCACCTGATCGAGTATAACAATGGCCCTGGTCGAGTATAACAAAGTTCCTGATCGAGTATAACAAAAGTCCCTGATCGAGTATAACAAAGTCGCCTGATCGACTATATAAAAGTCCCTGGTCCAATATAACAAAGTCCCATAATCGAATTTAAAAAGTCCCTGGCCCAGTATAACAAAGTCCCCATATCGAGCATAACAAAGCTCCCTGATTGATTATAACAAAGTCCCTTGGTCGAGAGTAGCAAAGGCCCTGATTGAGTAAGACAAATCCCCTGATCAATAAAACAAAGTCCCCTGATCGAGTATAACAAAGCCCCTGGACGAGTATAACAAAGTCCCCTGATCGAGTATAACAAAATCCTCATCGAGTATAACAAAGTCCTCTGGTCCAGTAAAACAAAGTCCCTGATCGAGTATAACATATCCCTGATCGAGTATAACAAAGTCTCCTGCCAGCATAACAAAGTCCCTCATCGATTATGACAAAGTCCCTGACCGAGTATAACAAAGGCCTCTGGTCGAGTATAACAAAGTCCCTGGTCGAAAATAACAAAGTCCCCTAATCCTAATAACAAAGCCCCTGGACGAGTATAACAATCCCTGAACTGAGTATAACAAAGTCCCTGATCGAGTATAACATATCCTGATCGAGTATAACAAAGTCCCTGGTGGAGTGGAGTATAACAAAGTCCCTGGTCGAATATGACAATGTTTTCTAATCGAGTATAACAAAGGCCCCTGGTCGAGTATAACAAAGTCCTCTGATCGAGTTTAACAAAGTCCCCTCATCCGAGTATAACAAAGGCCCCTCATCGAGTATAAGAAAGTCCCCTGATCGAGTATAAGATATCCCTGATGAGTATAATAAAGTCCCTGATCGAGTATAACAAAAGCACCTCATCGAGTAGAGCAAAGTCCATTGGTCAAATATAGGAAAGTCCACTGATCGAGTATGACAAAGTCCTGATTAAGTATAAAAAAGGCCCTTGGTCGAGTATAACAAAGTCCCCGGATCGGGTATAACAAAGTCCACTGGTCGAGTATAACAAAGCCCCCTCATCGAGTAAAACAAAGGCCCTAATCGAGTATAACAAAGTCCCCTGATCGAGTATAACAAAGTCCTCTGGTCGAGTATAACAATGTCCCCTGCTACTAGTATAAAAAGTCCTCTGGTCGAGTATAAAAAAGTCCCTGTTAGAATGTAACAAAGTCCCTGCTCGAGTATAACAAAGTCCTGATCGAGTATAGCAAAGGCCCTCATCGAGTATAACAAAGTCCATTGGTCAAGTATAAAAAAGTCCCTGGTCGAGAGTATAACAAGTCCCCGAATCGAGTATAACAAAGTCCCTGGGCGAGTATAGCAGATCCCTGATCGAGTATAACAAAGCCTCCTGATCGAGTATAACAAAGTCCCTGATCGAGGTATAAAGCCCTCTGCTCGAGTATAAGAAAGTCCCTGATCGAGTATAACAAAGTCTCATGATCGAGTATAACAAAGGCCCCTGATCGAGTCCAAAAGGCCCCTGGTCGAATATAACAAGGGGCCCTCATCGAGTAAGACAAAGTCCCTAATCGAGTATAACAAAGCCCCTGGACAGAGTATAACAAAGTCCCCTGATCGAGGTAACATATCCCTGATCGAGGCATAACAAAGTCTCCTGGCCCAGTATAACAAAGTCCCTAGATCGAGCATAACAAAGTTCCTGATCGATTATAACAAAGTCCTGACCGACTATAACAAAGGCCTCTGGTCGAGTATAACAAAGTCCCTGGTGGAGTAACAAAGTCCCTGGTCGAGTATACAAAGCCCCTCATCGAGTATAACAAAGGCCTCTAATCGAGTATAACCAAAGTCCCCTAATTGAGTATAACAAAGTCCCCTGATCGAGCATACCAAAGTCCTCTGGTTGAGAATAACAAAGTCCCTGATCGAGTATAACATATCTGATCGAGAATAACAAAGTCCTCTGGTCGAGTAAAAAAAGTCCTAGATCGCGTATAACAAAGTCCCCTGGTCGAGTATAACAAAAGTCCTGATTGAGTATAACATAGGCTCCTCATTGAGTATAACAAAGACCATTGGTCAAGTAAAAAAGTCCTGGTCGAGTATAACAAAGTGCCCTTATCGAGTATAACAAGTCCTCTGGTCGAGTATATAAATGTCCTGATCGAGTATAACAAAGTCCTTCTCAAGTATAACAAAGTCCCCAGATCGAGTATAACAAAGGCCTCTGGTCGAGTATAACAAAGTCACCTGTTCGAGAATAACAAAGTCCCCTGATCTTAGTATAATAAAGCCCCTGGACAGAGTATAACAAAGCCCCTCATCGAGTATAACATTTCCCTGCTCGATTATAACAACGTCTCCTGGCCCAGTATATCAATGTCCCCATATCGAGCATAACAAAGTCCCTGATCGATTATAACAAAGTCCCTGTCGAGTATAACAAAGGGCCCAAATCAAGTAAGACAAAGTCTCCTATTCGAGTGTAACAAAGTCCCCTGACCCTAGTATAACAAGCCCCTGGACGAGTATAACAATGTCCCTGGTCGAGAATAACAAAGTCCCCTGATCGAGTATAACATATCCCTAATTGTGTATAACAAAGTCCCTGGTGGAGTATAACAAAGTCCCCTGGTCGAGTATAACAAAGCCCCCTCATCGAGTATAACAAAGGCGTTTAATTGAGTATAACAAAGTCCCCTAATTGAGTATAACAAGTCCCTTGATCGAGTATACCAAAGTCCTATGGTTGAGTATAACAAAGTCCCTGATCGAGAATAATATATCCCTGATCGAGTATAACAAAGTCCTCTCCGAGTATAAAAAGTCCCTGATCGCGTATAATAAAGCCCCTGGACGAGTATAACCAAGTCCCTGGACCGAGTATAACAAAATCGCCTGATCGAGTATAACACCCCTGATCGGGTATAACAAAGTCCCTGGTGAAGTATAGCAAAGTCCCTAGTCGAGTATAACAAAGCCCCGTCATCGAGTATAACAAAGGGCCTTAATCGAATATACCTTAGTCCTCTGGTTGAGTATAACAAAGTCCCCTGATCGAGCATAACATATCCTGATCGAGTATAACAAAGTCCTCTGGTCAGTATAAAAAAGTCCCCAGAATCAAGCATAACAAAGTCCTGATCGACTATAACAAAGTTTCTGACCGAGTATAACAAAGGCCTATGGTCGAGTATAACAAAGTCCTTGGTCGATTATAACAAAGTCCTGATATTAGTATTACAGGTCCCTGATCGTGTATAAAAAGTCCCTGGTCCAGTATAACAAAGTCCCATATCAGAGCATAACAAAGTCCCTGATCGATTATAACAAAGTCCTGGTCGAGTGTAGCAAAGGGCCCTGATGGAGTAAGACAAAGTCCCTGATCGAGTATAACAAAGTCCCTAATCGAGAATAACAAAGCCCCATGGACGAGTATAACAAAGTCCCTGACCAGAGTATAACAAAGGCCTCTGGTCAGGTATAACAAAGTCACCTGGTCGAGAATAACAAAAGTCCCCTGATCTTAGTATAACAAAGCCCTGGACGAGTATAACAAAGTCCTGATTGAGTATAACAAAATCCCTGATCGAGTATAACAAACTCCCTGGTCCAGTATAACACAGTCCCTGATCGAGTATAACATATCCCTGATAGAGCACAACAACGTCTCCTGGCCCAGTATAACAAAGTCCCCAGATCGAGCATAACAAAGTCCCTGATCGATTACAACAAAGTCGCGGTCGAGTATAAAAGGGCCATCTCGAGTGGACAAAGTCCCTGATCGAGTATAACATATCCTGATCGAGTATAACAAAGTCCCTGGTGGAGTATAACAAAGTCTGATCGAGTATAAGAAAGTTCCTGGTCGGTATAACAAACTCCCTGATCGAGTATAACAAGCCCCTCATCGAGTATAGCAAAGTCAATTGGTCAAATATAGGAAAGTCCACTGATCGAGTATTCCAAAGTCCCTGATTGAGTATAACATATCCCTGATTCGAAGTATAACAAAGTCCTCTGGTCGGGTATAAAAAATCCCTGATCTCGTATAACAAAGTCTCCTGGTCGAGTATAACAAAGTCCCTGATCGAGTATAACAAAAGGCCCTCATTGTGTATACCAAAGTCCATTGGTCCAGTATAACAAAGTCCATTGGTCAAGTATAACAAAGTCCCCTGGTCGAGTATAACAAAGTCCCCTGATCGAGTATAACAAAGGCTCTTATTGAGTATAACAAAGACCATTGGTCAAGTAAAAAAGTCCCTGGTCGAGTATAACAAAGTGCCCTTATCGAGTATAACAAAAGTCCTCTGGTCGAGTATAAATATGTCCCTGATCAGAGTATAACAAAGTCTCCTTCTCAAGTATAACAAAGTCCCCAGATCGAGTATAACAAAAGGCCTCTGGTCGAGTACAACAAAGTCACCTGGTCGAGAATAACAAGTCCCCTGATCTTAGTATAACAAAGCCCTGGACGAGTATAACAAAGCCCCCTCATCGAGTATAACATATCCCCTGCTCGAGTATATCAACGTGTCCTGGTATATCAATGTCCCCATATCGAGCATAACAAAGTCCCTGATCGATTATAACAAAGTCCCTTGTCGAGTATAACGAGGCCCAAATCAAGTAAGACAAAGTCTCCTAATCGAGTATAACAAAGTCCCCTGACTCTAGTATAACAAAGCCCCTGGACAGTATAACAATGTCCCTGGTCGAAATAACAAAGTCCCCTGATCGAGTATAACATATCCCTAATCGTGTATAACAAAGTCCCTGGTGGAGTATAACAAATCCCTGGTCGAGTATAAAGCCCCTCATCGAGTATAACAAAGGCGCTTAATCGAGTATAACAAAGTCCCCTGATTGAGTATAACAAAGTCCCTTGATCGAGTATACCAAAGTCCTATGGTTGAGTATAACAAAGTCCCTGATCGAGAATATATATCCCTGATCGAGTATAACAAAGTCCTCTCGTCGAGTATAAAAAGTCCCCTGATCGGTATAATAAGCCCCCTGGACAAGTATAACAAAGTCCCTGGACCGAGTATAACAAAATCCCTGATCGAGTATAACATATCCCTGATCGAGTATAACAAAGTCACTGGTGAAGTATAGCAAAGTCCCCTAGTCGAGTATAACAAAAGCCGTCATCGAGTATAACAAAGGGCCTTAATCGAATATACCAAAGTCCACTGATCGAGTATAACATATCCCCTGATCGAGTATAATAAAGTCCTCTGGTCGAGTATAAAAAGTCCCCAGATCCAAGCATAACAAAGTCCCTGATCGATTATAACAAAGTTTCTGACCGAGTATAACAAAGGCCCATGGTCGAGTATAACAAAGTCCCTTGGTCGATTATAACAAGTCCCCTGATACTAGTATTACAGAGTCCCCTGATCGTGTAAAAAAGTCCCTGGCCCAGAATAACAAAGTCCATATCGAGCATAACAAAGTCCTGATCGATTATAACAAAGTCCCTGGTCGAGTATAGCAAAGAGGCCCTGATGGAGTAAGACAAAGTCCCCTAATTGAGTATAACATATCCCTGATCGAGTATAACAAAAGTCCTCTGGTCGGCTATAAAAATTCCCTGATCGCGTATAACAAAGTCCCTGGTCGAGTATAACAAAAGTCCCCTGATCGAGTATAACAAAGGCCCTCATTGAGTATACCAAAGTCCATTGGTCAAGTATAACAAAATCCATTGGTCAGTTATAACAAAGTCTCCTTGTCGAGTATAGCAAAGTCCCCTGATCGAGTATAACAAAGCCTCCTGATCGGGTAAAACAAAGTCCCTGATCGAGGTATAACAAAGCCCCCTGCTCGAGTATAGCAAAGTCCCTGATCGAGTATAAAAAGCCCCCTGGACGAGTATAACAAAGTTCCTGACCGAAGTAAAACAAAGGCCCCTCTGTCAGTATAACAAAGTCCCCTGGTCGAGAATGACAAATTCCCGATCCTAGTATAACAAAGCCCCCTGGACGGTATAACAAAGTCCCTGATCGAGTATAACATATCCCTGATCGAGTATAACAACGTCTCCGGGCCCAGTATAACAAAGTTCCCAGATCGAGTAAAAAGTCCTCTGATCGATTACAACAAAGTCCCTTGGGCGAGTATAAAAAGGGCCCTGATCAGGTAAGACAAAGTCCCTGATCGAGTATAACAAAGTCACCTGATTCTAGTATAAAAAAGCCCACTTGACGAGTATAACAAAGTCCCTAAACCGAGTACAACAAAGTCCCTGATCGAGTATAACAAATCCCTGATCGAGTATAACAAAGTCCCTGGTGGAGTAAAATAAAGTCCCTGGTCGCATATAACACAGTTTCTAATCAGTAAAACAAAGTCCCACGATCGGAATAACAAAGTCCCCTAATCCAAGCATAACAAAGTCCCCTGATCGAGTATAGCAAAGTCCATTGGTCAAATATAGGAAAGTCCACTGATCGAGTATGACAAATTTCCTGATTAATTATAAAAAAGTCACCTGGTCGAGTATAACAAAGTTCCTGATCGAGTATAACAAAGTCCCTGGTCGAGTATAACCAAAGGCCCTCATCGAGTATAATAAAGGACGCTAATCGAGTATAACAAAGTCCCCTGATCGAGTATAACAAAGTCCCCTAATCAAGTATAACAAAGTCCCTGATCGAGTATAACAAAGTCCCTGATCGAATAAGACAAAGTCGTCTGGTTGAGTATAAAAAGTCCCTGATCGCGTATAACAAAGTCCCTTGGTCGAGTATAACAAAGTCCCCTGATCGGGTATAACATATCCCTGATCGAGTATAACAAAGTCCTCTGGTTGAGTATAAAAGTCTGATCGTATAACAAGGTCCCTTGGTCGAGTATAACAAAGTCCTGATCGGAGTATAACAAAGGCCCCTCATTGAGTATAACAAAGTCCATTGGTCTAGTATAAAAATGTCCCTGGTCGAGTATAACAAAGTCCCCAGATCGAGTATAACAAAGTCCTTTCGTCGAGCATATAAAGTCCCTGATCGAGTATAACAAACTACCCTACTCGTGTAAACAAACTCCCCAGATCGAAACAACAAGGACCCTCATCGAGTATAACAAAGTCCATTGGTCAAGTATAAAAAAGTCCCCTGGTCAGGTATAACAAAGTCACCTGATTCTAGTATAAAAAGCCCACTGGACGAGTATATCAAAGTCCCTAGAACCGAGTACAACAAAGTCCCTGATCAAGTATAACAAAGTCCTGATCGAGTATAACATATCTGATCGAGTATAACCAAAGTCCTCTGATCGAGTATAACAAAGTCCCCTGATCGAGTATAAGAAAGTCCCTGCTCGGGTATAACAAAGTCCCTGATCGAGTATAACAAAAAGCCCTCATCGAGTATAGCAAAGTCCATTGGTCAAATATAGGAAAGTACACTGATCGAGTTGACAAATTCCCTGATTAATTGTAAAAAATCCTAGTCGAGTATAACAAAGTTCCCAGAACGAGTATAACAAAGTCCCTGGTCGAGCATAACAAAGCCCCCTCATCGAGTATAACAAAGGCCCTAATCTGGTATAACAAAGTCGCCTGATTGAGTATAACAAAGTCCCTGAACGAATACGACAAAGTCCTCTGGTTGTGTATAACAGAGTCCCCTGATCGAGTATAACTTATCCCTATTCGAGTATAACAAAGTCCTCTGGTCGAGTATAAAAAGTCCCCTGATCGCGTATAACAAAGTCCCTGGTCTAGTATAACAAGGCCTCATTGGTATACCAAAGTCCATTGGTCAAGTATAAAAAGTCCGTGGTCAAGTATAACAAAGTCCCTGATCCAAGTATAACAAACTCCGCTTCTCGAGTATAACAAATTCCCCAGATCGAGTATAACAAAGGCCCTCATTGAGTATAACAAAGTCCATTGGTCACGTATAAAAAGTCCCTGGTCGAGTATAACAAAGGCCCTCATTGAGTATAACAAAGACCATTGGTCAAGTATAAAAAGTCCCTGGTCCAGTATAAAAAGTCCCTGATCGAGTATAACAAAGTCCCTGGTCGAGTATAGCAAAGTCCCTGATCGAGTATAACAGAGCCTCCTGGTCGAGTATAACAAAGTCCCCTGATCGAGTATAACAAACCCCCTGCTCGAGTATAAGAAAGTCCTGATCGAGTATAACAAAGTCCCTCATCGAAGTATAACAGGCCACTGATCGAGTCCAAAAAAGGCCCTAATCGAGTATAACAAACCCATGATCTAGTATAACAAAGCCTCCTGATCGAGTATAACAAAGTCCCTGATCGAGTATAACAAAGCCCCTGCTGAGTATAAGAAAGTCTCCTGTTCGAGTTTAACAAAGTCACCTTATCGAGGATAACAAATTCTTATCGAGTATAACAAAGTCCCTTATCGAGTATAACAAAGTCCGGTGATCGAGTATAACAAAGGCCCGGTCGAGATATAACAAAGTCCCTAATCGATTATAACAAAAGTCCCTGATCGAATATAACAACGTCTCCTGCCCAGTATAACAAACTCCCAGATCGACCATTACAAAGTCCCTGATCGATTATAACAAATTTCCCTTGGTCGAGAATAAAAAGGGCCCTGATCAAGTAAGACAAAGTCCCTGACAGAGTATAACAATGTCCCCTGATCCTAGTATAACAAAACCCTGATCGATTATAACAAAGCCGCCTAATCGAGTATAACAAAGTCCCTTATCGAGAATAACAAATTCCTTTATCGAGTATAACAAAATCCCTTATCGAGTATAACAAAGTCCGGTGATCGAGTATAACAGGCCCTGATCGAGTATAACAAAGTTCCCTGATCGAGTATAACAAAGCCCCTGGACGAGTATAACAAAGTCCCTGATAAAGAATAACAAAGTCCCTGATCGAGTTTAACAAAGTCCCATGGTCCAGTATAACAAAAGTCCCCTGATCGAGTATAACATATCCCTGATCGAGTATAACAAAGTCTCCTGGCCCAGTATAACAAAGTCCCCATATTGACGTAACAAAGTCCCTGATCGATTATAACAAAGTCTCCAGGTCGAGTATAGCAAAGGGCCCTGATCTAGTAAGGCAATGTCCCTGATCGAGTATAACAAATCCCCTGATCGAGTATAACAAAGCCCACTGGACGAGTATAACAAAGTCCCCTGTCCGAGTATAACAAAGGCCTCTGGTCGAGTATAACAAAAGTCCCTGGTCGAGAATAACAAAGTCCCTGATCCTAGTATAACAAAGCCCCGGACGAGTATAACAAAGTCCTCATCGAGTATAACATATCCCTGATCGAGTATAACAAAGTCTCCTGGCCCAGTATAACAAATTCAACAGATCGAGCATAACAAAGTCCCCTGATCGATTACAACAAAGTCCCTGGTCTGTATAAAAGGGCCCCTGATCGAGTAAGACAAAGTCCCTGATCGAGTATAACAAAGTCCACTGATCCTAGTATAAAAAGCCCACTGGACGAGTATATCAGAGTCCCTGAACTGAGTATAACAAAGTCCCTTATCGAGTATAAAAAAGGTCCCCTGGTCGAGTATAGCAAAACCCCTGTTCGAGTATAACAAAGCCTCATGATCGAGTATAACAAAGTCCCTGATCGAGATTAAGAAAGCCCCTGCTCGAGTATAAGAAAGTCCTTTGATCGAGTATAACAAAATCCCCTGATCTAGTATAACAAGGCCCATCATCGAGTATAAGAAAGGCCCTCATCGAGTATAACAAGTCCTGATCGAGTATAACAAACTCGCCTAATCGAGTATAACAAGTCCCTGGTCAGTATAACAAAGTCCTCGTCGAGTATAAAAAATCCTGATCGAGTATAACAAACTCCTTCTCAAGTATAACAAAGTCTCCAGATCGAGTATAACAAAGGCCCTCATCGAAGTATAACAAAGTCCATTGGTCAAGTTTAAAAAGTCCTGGTCGAGCATAACAAAGTCCCCTGATGGAGTATAACAAAGTCAAAGGTCGAGTATAGCAAACTCCACTGATCGAGAATAACAAAGCCTCCTGATCGAGTATAACCAAAGTCCCCTCATCGAGTATAACCGCCCCTGCTCGAGTATAAGAAAAGACCCTGATCGAGTATAACAAAGTCCCTGATCGAGTCTAAAAAGGACCCTAATCGAGTATAACAAAGTCCCTGATCTAGTATAACAAAGGCGCCTCATCGAGTATAAGAAGGCCCTCATCGAGTATAACAAAGTCCCTGATCAGGTATATCAAAGTCCTGATCCAGTATCAAAAGTCCCTGGTCGAATATAGCAAAGGGCCCTAATCGAGAAAGACAAAGTCCCTGATCGAGTATAAAAAGTCCCCAGACAGGTGTAACAAAGTCTCCTGATTGAGTATAACAAAGTCCTGATCGAGTATAACAAATTCCCTTGGTCAGTATAACAAAGTCCCTGATCGAGTATAACATATCCCTGATCGAGTATAACAACGTCTCCTGGCCCAGGATAACAAATTTAACAGATCGAGCATAACAAAGTCCCTGATCGATTACAACAAAGTCCCTTGGTCGTTGTATAAAAAGGGCCCTGATCGAGTAAGACAAAGTCCTGATCGGGTATAACAAAGTCCCCTGATTGTGTAAGACAAAGTCCTGATCGAGTATAACAAAGTCCCTGGACGAGTATAACAAAGTCTCCTGATCGAGTATAACAAAGTCCCTGATTGATTATAACAAGTCCACTTGTCCAGTATAACAAAGTCCCCAGATCGAGTATAACATATCCTGATCGAGTAACAATGTCTCCTGGCCCAGTATAACAAAGTCCCCAGATCGAGCATAAAGTCCCCTGATCGATTATAACAAAAGTCCCCTGACCGAGTATAACAAAGGCCTCTGGTCGAGTATAACAAAGTCCTCTGATCGAGTATAACAAGGCCCTCATCGAATATAGAAGTCCATTGGTCAAGTATAAGTCCCTGCTCAAGTATAACATATCCCTGATCAGTATAACATATCCCTGATTGAGTATAAGAAAGTCTTCTGTTCGAGTATAACAAAGTCCCTAATCGAGTATAACATATCCCAGATCGAGAATAACAAAGGCCCTCATGGAGTATAACAAAGTCCCCTGATCGATATGACATATCCCTGATCGAGTATAACAAAGACCCTCTGGTCGAGTATAACAAAGTCCCTGATCGAGTATAACAAAGTCCCTGGTCGAGTATAATAAAGTCCTGATCAGGTATAACAAAAAGCCCTCATCGAGTATCACCAATGTCCATTGGTCAAATATAGGAAAGTCCACTGATCGAGTATAAAAAAGTCCCTGACCGAGTATAACAAAGTCCTTGTCAAGTATAACAAATCCCTCTCATCGAGGTACAACAAAGGCCCCTAATCGAGGATAACAACGTCCCTGATTGAGTATAACAAAGTCCCCTGATCGAGTATAACAAAGTCCTCTGGATGAGTATAACAAAGTCCCTGAGCAAGTATAACATATCCTGATCGAGTATAACAAAATCCTCTGGTCGAGTATAAAAAGTCCTGATTGCGTATAACAAAGTCCTCTGGTCGAGTATAACAAAGTTCCTGACCAGTATAACAAGGCCTTTGGTCGAGTATAACAAAAGTTCCCTGGTGGAGAATAACAAAGTCCCTAATATGCCCCTAGTATAACAAAGCCCCTGGGCAGGTATAACAAAGTCACCTGATCGAGTATAACAAAGTCCCTGATCGAAGAACATAACAAAGAGTCTCGTGGCCCAGTACATAACATATCACCTGTTCAGGTATAAACAAAGTCCTGGTGGAGTATAACAAAGTCCTCTGAACAGGGTATAACAAATTCCCTGATCGGTATAACAAAAGTCCCCTAGTCGAAATTATAACATATCCCTGATCGAGTATAACAAGTCCTCTGGTGAGTATAACAAGTCCCTGATCGAGGCTTAACAAAGTCCTATTCGAGTATAACAAAGAATCCCTGATCAAAAGTGCCCGGCAAAGTCCCCTGATCAGGTATAACAAAGTCCCTGACCGAGTATAACAATATTTCCCTGCTCCAGGTATAACAAAGTTTCCTGATCCAGGTATAACAAAAGTCCCCTCGTCGAGTATAGCAAAGTCCCCTGATCAGGTATATAAAGCCTCCTGATCGAGTATATTAAAAGTCCCTGATCGAGTCTAAAAGGCCCTAATCGAGTATAAAGAGTCCTCTGATCTAGTATAACGAGGCCTCCTGATCAGTCCAAAAAAGAGCCCGTAATCGGTAGCAGAGATCACCACAGTCGATTCTCTCTAACAAAAGCCCACTTTAATTAGCGGGTATAACAAAAGTCCTAATTGGAGTATAAAAAGGGTCCCTGTTCGGAGGTCTATCATTAAGTCCTCTTAACGAGTATAACAAATTCCCTTATCAGGTATAACAAAAGTCCCTTGTCGAGTATAACCTACACAAGAGTCCCTGTTTGAGTATAACAATGGCACCTGGTCGAGTATAACAAAGTCTCATGATCGGTATAACGAGTCCTGATCAGTATAAAGGTCCCCTGATCCCGAGGTATAAAAGTCCCTGGCTCGTGTAACAAGTCCCCATATCGAGCATAACAAAGTCCACTGATTGATTATAACAAAGTCCCTGGTCGAACAGCAAAGGCCTTGATCGATTAAGGCTGAAGTCCCTGATCGAGTATAACAAAAGCCCCTGGACGAGGTATAACAAAATCACCCTGGTCGAGTATAACAAAAGTCCCCAAATCCAGAATAACATATCCCTGATAAAGGTATAGCAGAAGTCTCCTGGCCCGAGTATAACAAAGTCCCTAGACCGAGGCATAAGAAAAGTCCCTCATCGATTATAACAAAGGTCCTGACCGAGTATAATAACAAGGCCTCTGGTCCGAGTAAATAAAAGTCCCTGATCGAGTATAACAAAGTCCCTGATCGAGTATAACAAATTCCCCGGTCCTCTATAACAAAAGTCCCTGAACCCAGGTAAACATATCTCCTGATTGAGTATAACAACTTCTCCTGGCCCAGTATAACAAAGTCCCCAGATCAAAGCATAACAAAGTCCCCTGATCGATTATAACAAGTCCCCTGGTCGAGTATAACAAAAGAGCCCTGATCGAGTAAGACAAAGTCCGTGATCGAGAATAACAAAGTCCCCTGACCGAGTATGACAAAAAGGGCCTCTGGTCGAGGTATAATAAAGTTCACAATTCTAGAGAATAACCATGAAGTCCCTGATACTAGTATAACCAAAAGCCCTGGACGGAGTATAACAAAGTCACCTGATTGGTATAACAAAAGTCCCTGATGTTCGAGGTATGTAACAAAGTCCCCTGTTCGAGTATAACAATAACCTGGTCGAGTATAACAAAGATCTCATGATCGGTATAACAAGTCCCCTGATCGAGTATAACAAAGTCCCTGATCAGGTATAAAAAGTCCTGGCTCAGTGTAACAAAGTCCCCATATCCCAGGCATAACAAAGTCCCTGATTGATTTATAACAAAATTCCTGGTCGAGTATAGCAAGGGGCCTGATCGATTAGACAAAAGGTCCCCTGATCGAGAGTATAACAAACCCACTGGACGAGTATTACAAATTCCCCTGATCGAGTATAACATATCCCCGCTTATCGAGTATAACAAAAGTCCTCTGGTCGAGTATAACAAAGTCCCCAGTCAGGTTTAACAAAGTCCCTGGTCTGAGTATAACCGAAGTCCCTGATCGAGTATAACAAAGTCCCAGGTCGAGTATGGCAAAAAGTTCCCTGGTCGAGTATAACAAAAGCCCCTGATCCAGAGTATAACAAAAAGTCCCTGATCGGGTATAACAAAGGTCCCCTGACCGGTATAAAAATGTCCCCTGGTCCCAGTATATAAAGTCCCTAGTCAGGTATAAAAGTCCTGGCCCAGTGTAACCGGGAAGTCCCCAGATCAGGCATAACAAAAGTCCCTGTTCTAGATTATAATAAAGTCCCCTGGTCGAGTATACCAAACGGCCCTCATCGAGTAAGACAAAGTCCCCTGATCAAAAGAATATAACTTAAAGTCCCTGAGGATATAACAAACCCCTGGACAAAAGAGCATAACAAAGGCCCTCATCGTGTATAACAAAGTCTGATCGGTATAGCATATCCCTGATCCAGTAAAAAGCAAAGTCCCTGTGGTGGAGTATAAAGTCCCGATGGGTGTGTAACAAAGTCCCTCATCGGTATAACAAAAGACCTCTGGACGAGTATAAAAAGTCCCCTGATCGAGGTATAGCAAGGCCCTCATCGAGTATAACCATAGCGTCCATTAGTCAAGTATAAAAAGTCCCTGGTCTAAGTATAGCAAAATCCCTTGATCAGGTATAACAAGAGATCCCCTCGTCGGTATAGCAAAATTTCGATCGAGAACCTGGCAAAGCCTTCTCATCATATAACAAAGTCCCTGATCGAGGTCCAAAAGGCTCCTAATCCAGGTATAACAAAGTCCCCTGATCGATTATAAAGAAAGCCGCTGTCGAGTATGACAAAGTCCCTGGTCGAGTATAATAAAGTCCCCTGTTCGAGTCTAACATTAGGTCCCTTAGCGAGTATAACAAATTCCCCCTTATCCAGTATAACAAAAGTGTCGCCAATAAAGGTATAACAAAGTCCCTGTTCGAGTATAACAAAGCCCTGGACGAGTATAACAAAGTCACCTGATAAAACTATAACAAAAGTCTCCTGGCCCAGTATAACATATACCCTGATCCAGGTATAACAAGTCCCTAGTGGAGTATAACAAGAATCCTCTGATCGAGTAAAACAAAAGTCCCTGGCGGGTATAACAAACCCCTGGCCCAGTATAACATATACCCTGATCCGAGTATAACAAAGTCCTGGTGGAGTATAAAGCAAAGTCCTCTGATGAGTAAGACAAAAGTCCCCTGATCGAGGTATAACATATCCCCTGATCGAGAGTAAAGATAAAAGTCCCCTCGTCGAGTATAGCAAAGTCCCCTGATCGAGTATAACAAGCCTCCTGATCAGGTATAACAAAAGTCCCTGATCAGGAGTTAAAAAAGGCCCTAATCGAGTATAACAAGTCCTCTGATCTAGTATAACAAAGGCCCTGATCAGGTCAAAAAGGCCCTAGTCCGAAAGGTATAACAAAGAGTCCCCTGATCGATTATAACAAGCTGCCTAATCGAGTATAACAAAGTCCCCTGGTCGAGTATAATAAGTCCTATGTTCAGGTCTAACATTAAGCCACCTTAGCAGGTATAACAAATTCCCCTTATCGGTACTACAAAGTCCGTATCGAGTATAACAATGTCACCTGTTAAAGGTATAACAATGGCCCTGGTCGAGTATAACAAAGTCTCCTGATCCGAGTATAACAAAAGTCACCTGATCGAGTATCACAAAAGTCCCCTGATCGAGTATAAAAAAGTCCCCTGGCTCCAGTGTAACCAAAGTCCCCCCTTATCGAGCATAACAAAAGTCACCTGTTTGATTATAACAAAAGTCCCCGGGTCGAAAGGTATAGCAGGCCCTGATCGATTAAAGATAAAGTCCCTGATCGAGTATAACAAAGCCCCCTGGACGAGTATAACAAGTCCCCTTATCGAAATATAACAAAATCACCTGATCAGGTATAACAAAGTCCTCTGGTCGGTATTACAAAAGTCCCTAATCGGTATAACATATCCCTGATCGAGTACAACAAAAGTCCTCTGGTCCGAGTATAACAATGTCCCCGATCGAAGGTTATAAAGTCACTGGTCGAGGTAAGCAAAGTCCCCTCTGAATATAACCAAAGGGCCCTCTCATCGAGGTATAGCAAAAGTCCAATTGGTCCAAATATAGGAAAGTCCACTGATTATTTATGACCACCCCTGATCCAGAATAAAAAGTCCCTGGTTCAGGTACAACAAAGTCCCTGATCGAGTATAACAAGTCCCCAGCTCGAGTATAGCAAAGTCCTGATCGAGTATAAAAAGTCTCCTAGCTCAGTGTAACAAAGTCCCCATATCGAGCATAAAAACGTAACCTGATCGATTATAACAAAGTCCTGGTCGAGTATAGCAAAGGGCCCTGATCGTATAATCCCTGATAGAGTATAAAAAGTCCCCTAATCGAGTATAAAAAATCCCTAGTCGAGTATAACAAAGTCCCCTGATCGAGTATAACAAAGTCCCCTGATCGAATATAACAAAGTCCCCTGGTCCAGTATAACAAAGTCTGATCGAGTATAACATATCCTGATCGAGTATAAAAAGTTCCTGGTGCAGTATAACGAAGTCCCCAGGTCGAGTATAACAAAATTTTCCTAATCGAGCATAACAAGGCCCCTGGTCGAGTATAACAAATCCTCTGATCAAGTATAACAAAGTCCTGATCGAGTATAACAAATTACTCTAGTATAACAAAGTCCCCTGATCGAGTATAACAACGTCCCGATCGAGTATAACATATCTGATCGAGTATAACAAAGTCCTCTGGTTGAGTATGACAAAGTCCCTGATCGAGTATAACAAAGTCCCTCGTCGAGTATAACAAAGTCCACTGATCGAGTATAACAAAGAATCCTCATCGAGTATAGCAAAGTCCATCGGTCAAATATAGGAAAGTCCACTGATCGAGTATAACAAAGTCCCTGATCAAGTATAAAAAGTCCCTGGTTCGAGTATAACAAAGTCCCCTGATCGAGTATAACAAAGTCCCTGGTGGAGTATAGCAAAGTCCTCTTGGGAGTATAACAAAACCCTTCATCAATTATAACAAACGCCCCTAATCGAGTATAACAAAGTCCCCTGATTGAGTATAACAAAGTCCCCTGATCGAGTATAACAAAGTCCTCTGGTTGAGTATAACAAAGTCCCCTGATCGAGTATAACATATCCCTGATCGAGTATAACAAAGTCCTCTGGTCGAGTATAGAAAAGTCCCCTGATCGCGTATAATAAAGTCCTCTGGTCGTATAACAAAGTCCCTAATCGAGTTTAACAAAGGCCCTCATTGAGTATAACAAAGTCCATTGGTCAAGTATAAAGTCCCTGGTTCGGAGTATAACAAAGTCCCCTAATCGAATATAACAAGTCCCCTGATCGAGTATAACAAAGGGCGCTCATCAAATAACAAAGTCCATTGGTCAAGTATAAAAGTCCCTGGTCGATTATAACAAAGTCCCTCATCGTGTATAAGTCCCCTGGTCGAGTATAGGAAAGTCCCCTGATCAAGTATAACAAAGCCTCCTGATCGAATATAACAAAGCCCCATGCTCGAGTATAAGAAAGTCTCCTGATCGAGTATAACAAAGTCTCCTGATCGAGTACAACAAAGTCTCCTGATCGAGTATAACAAAGGCCTCATCGAGTCCAAAATGGCCCCAAATCGAGTATAACAAAGTCCCCTGATCTAGTATAACAAAGGCCTCTGATCGAGTATAACAAAAGGTCAGTGATCGAGTATAACAAAGTCCCTTGATCGAGTATAAAAAGTCCCATGGTCCAGTATAACAAAGTCCCCTGATCGAGTACAAAGTCCCTGGCCCAGTATAACAAAGTCACCATATCGAGCATAACAACGTAATCTGATCGATTATAACAAAGTCCTCTGGTCGAGTATAACAAAGTCCCCTGATCGAGTATAACAAAGTCCTCTGATCGAGTTTAACAAAGTCCCCTGGTCCAGTATAACAAAGTCCCCGATCGAGTATAAATATCCCCTGATCGAGTATAACTAAGTCAACAGGCCTAGTATAACAAAGTCCCCAGATCGAGCATAACAAAGTCCACTGATCGATTATAACAAAGTCCAAAGACCGAGTATAACAAAGTTCCTGGTCGAGAATAACAGAGTCCCTCATCCTAGTATAACAAAGCCCCTAGACGAGTATAAAAAAGTACCCTGGTCCAGTATAACAAAGTCCCCTGATCGAGTATAACAAAGACCTCTGGTCGAGTATAACAAAGTCCCCTGGTCGAGAATAACAAAGTCCACCTGATCCTAGTATAACAAAGCCCCTGACGAGTATATGAAAGCACCCGGGACGAGTATAACAAAGTCCCTGATCGAGTATAACAAAGTCACCTGATCGCGTATAACAAAGTCCCTGGTCGTGTATAACAAAGGCCCCTCATTGAGTATAACACAGTCCATTGGTCATGTATAAAAAGTTTCCTGGTTCGAGTATAACAAAGTCCCCAAATCGAATATAACAAAGTCCTCTGGCCGAGTATAAAAAGTCCCTGATCGAGTATAACAAAGTCCCCTGCTGGAGTATAACAAAGTCCCTGATCGAGTATAACAAAGGGCCCTCATCGAGAATAACAAAGTCCATTGGTCAAGTATAAGAAAGTCCCTGGTCGAGAATAACAAAGTATCCTGATCGAGTATAACAAAGGGCCATCATCGAGAATAACAAAGTCCATTGGTTAAGTAAAGTCCCTGATCGAGTATAACAAAGTCCCTGATCGAGAATAAAAGTCCCCTGATCGAGTAACAAAGGCCACTGGTCGAGTATAACAAAGTCCCCTGTCGAGAATAACAAAGTCCCCTGATCCTAGTATAACAAAGTCCCCTGACGAGTATATAACAAAGTCCTGATCGAGTATAACAAAGTCCCTGATCGAGTATAACAAAGTCCCCTGATCGAGTATAACAATGTCCCTCCTCGAAACAAAGCCCTGATCGAATATAACAAAGTCCCTGGTGGAGTATAACAGTCCCCTGATCGAGTATAACAAAGTCTCCTGGTCGAGTATCACAATGTTTTCTAATAGAGTATAACAAAGGCCCTCGTCGAGTATAACAAATTCCTCTGATCGAGTATAGCAAAGTCCCCTGATCGAGTATAACATGTCCCCTTATCGAGTATAACAAAGTCTCATGGCCCAGTATTACAAAGTCCCCAGATCGTGCATAACAAAGTCCCTGATCGATTATAACAAAGTCCCCTGGTCGAGTATAACGAGCCCTGATCGAGTTAGACAAAGTCCCGTGATCGCGAATAACAAAGTCCCTAGTAGGTCGAGTATAACAAAGAGCCCTGATCGAGTAAGACAAAGTCCCGTGATCGAGAATATCAAAGTCCCCTGATCCTAGTATAACAAAGCCCCCAGGAAGAGTATAACAAAATCCCCTGAACCGAGTATAACAAATTCCCTGATCGAGTATAACATATCCCTGATCGAGTATAACAAAGTCCCTGTGGAATATAACAAAGTCCCCTGGTCGAGTATGACAGAGTTTTCTAATCGAGTATAACAAAGGCCCCTGTCGAGTATAACAAAGGCCCTCATCGAGTATAACAAAGTCCCCTGATCGAGTATAACATATCCCTGATCGAGTAAAACAAAGTCCTCTGGTCGAGTATAAAAAGTCCCTGATTGCGTATAACAAAGTCCTCTGGTCGAGTATAACAAAGTCCCTGACCGAGTATAACAGCCTCTGGTCGAGTATAACAAAGTTCCTGGTCGAAAATAACAAAGTCCCCTGATACTAGTATAACAAAGCCCCTGGACGAAAAGTATAACAAAGTCACCTGATCGCAGTATAACAAAACCCCTGATCGAGTATAACAAAGTCTCGTGGCCCAGTATAACATATCCCTGTTCGAGTATAACAAAGTCCCTTGTGGAGTATAACAAAGTCCTCTGATCGGTATAACAAATTCCCTGATCGAGTATATAACAAAGTCCCCTCTGATCGAGTATAACATATCCCCTGATCGTGAGTATAACAAAGTCCCTGACCGAGTATAACAAAGTCCCCGACCAGTATATAACAAAGTTCCCTGCTCAAGTATAACAAAAGTTTCCTGATCAAGTATAACAAAAGCCCCTCAACGAGTATATAACAACGCCCATTAGTCAAGTATAAAAAGTCTCCTGGTCGAGTATAACAAAATGCCCTGATCGAGTATAACAAAGTCCCTCGTCGTGAGTATAGCAAAGTCCCCTGATCGAGTATAACAAAGCCTCCTGATCGAGTATAACAATTCCCCTGATCGAGTCCAAAATGGCCCCTGCAATCGAGTATAACAAAAGTCCTCTGATCTAGTATAACAAAGGCCTCTGATCGAGTCCAAAAAGGCCCTTAATCGAGTATATAACAAAGTCCCCTGGATCGATTATAACAAAGTGCCGCCTAATCGAGTATACCAAAGTCCCTGGTCGAGTATAATAAAGTCCCCTGTCTGAGTCTATCATTAAGTCCCCTAACGAGTATAACAAATACCCCTTATCGAGTATAACAAAGTCCCTTTGTCGAGTATAACAAAGTCCCCTGTTCGAGTATAACAATGGCACCTGGTCGAGTATAACAAAGTATCCTGGATCAAGTATAACAAAAAGCCCTGATCGAGTATAACAAAGTCCCCTGATCGAGTATAAAAAGTCCCCTGGCTCAGTGTAACAAAGTCCCCATATCGGGTATAACAAAGTTCAATTAATTGATTATAACAAAAGTCCCCTTGGTCGAGTACAGCAAAGGGCCCCTGATCGATTAAGACAAAGTCCCCTAATTGAGTATAACAAAGCCCCCCTGAAGAGTATATAACAAAGTCCCCTTTATCGAGTATAACAAAGTCCCCTTATCGAGTATAACAAAAATCCCATGATCGAGTATAACAAAGCTCTGGCCCAGTATAACAAAGTTCCTAGACCGAGCATAACAAAGTCCCTCATCGATTATAACAAAGTCCCCTGACTGAGTATAACAAAGGCCTCTGGTCGAGTGAAACAAGTCCCATGAACGAGTAAAACATATCTCCTGATCGAGTATAACAATTTCTCCTGGCCCAGTATAACAAAGTCCCCAGATCGAGCATAACAAAGTGCCCTGATCGATTATAACAAAGTCCCTGGTCGAGTATAACAAAGAGCCCTGATAGAGTAAGACAAAGTCCCGTGATCGAGTATAACAAAGAACCCTGACTGAGTATGACAAAGGCATCTGGCCGAGTATATAACAAAGTCCCCTCACGAGAATAACAAAGTCCCCTGATACTAGTGGTATAACAAAGCCCCTGACCGAGTATGACGAAGCTCCTCTGGTCGAAAGTATAACAAAAGTCCCCTGATCGAAGGGTACCAAAAGTCTCCTGGCCCAGTATAACATATCCCCTGATCGAGTAATACAAAGTCCTGGTGGGTATAACAAAGTTCCTGATCGATTATAACAAAGTCCCTGATCGAGTATTACTACAAAGTCCCCTGATCGAGTATATAACATATCCCCTGATCGAGTATAACAAAGTCCTCTGGTCGATATATAACAAAGTCCCTGATCGAGTTTAACAAAGTCCCTGGTCGTATAACAAAGTCCCCTGATCGAGTATAACAAAGGCCCTCTATCGAGTATAGCAAAGTCAATTGGTCAAATATAGGAAAGTCCACTGATTGACTATGACAAAGTCCCCTGATCCAGCAAAAAGTCCCCTGGTCGAGTATAACAAAGTCCCTGATTGAGTATAACAAAGCCCCCCAGGTCGAGTATATAGCAAAGCTCCCTGGTCGAGTATAACAAAGCCCCCCTGATCGAGTATAACAAAAGTCCCTGATCGAGTATAACAAAGTCCCTGACTGAGTATAAAAAATGTCCCCTGGTCCAGTATAACAAAGTCCCTGATCGAGTATAAAAAGTCCCTGGCCCAGTATAACAAAGTCCCCAGATCGAGCATAACAAAGTCCTCTGTCTGATTATATAACAAAGTCCCTGGTCGAGTATACCAAACGGCCCTCATCGAGTAAGACAAAAGTCCCCTGATCGAGTATAACAAAAGTCCCTGAGGGAGTATAACAAACCCCTGACGAGTATAACAAAATCCTGATCGAGTATAACAATGTCCCCTGATCGAGTATAACATATCCTGATCGAGTAAGCAAAGTCCCTGCAGGAGTATAAAAGTCCCCTGATCGTGTATAACAATGTCCCTCATCGAAGTATAACAAAGACCTCTGACGAGTATATAAAAAGTCCCCTGATCAGTATAACAAAGTTCCCTGCTCAAGTAAACAAAGTTTCTGATCGAGTACAGCAAAGGCCCCTCATCGAGTATAACAACGTCCATTAGTCAAGTATAAAAAGTCCCTGGTCTAGTATATAAAGCAACAAAAACTCATGATCGAGTATAACAAAGTCCCTCGCTGAGTATAGCAAAGTCCCTGATCGAGTATAACAAAGCCTCCTCATCGTGATAACAAAGTCCCCTGATCGAGTCCAAAAGCGCCCCTCAATCGAGTATAACAAAGTCCCTGATCGATTATGCAACAAAGCCGCCTAATCGAGTATGACAGTCCCCTGGTCGAGTATAATATAGTCCCCTGTTCGAGTCTACCAAGTCCTCCTCTTAACAAGTATATAACAAATTCCCCTTTATCGAGTATAACAAAGTGTCTGTCGAGTATAACAAAGTCGCCTGATCGAGTATAAAAAAGCTCCCTGGACGAGTATAACAAAGTCCCCTGATCGAGTATAACAAAGTCCCCTGATCGAGTCTAACAAAGTCCCCTGGCCCAGCATAACAAAGTCCCCAGATCGAGCATAACAAAGTCCCCTGATCGGTTATAACAAATTCCCTGACAGAGTATAACAAAGGCCTCTGGTCGAGTATAACAAAGTCCCCTGGTCGCGAATAACAAAGCCCCCTGCTCGAGTATAAGAAAGTCCCCTGATCGAGAATAACAAAGTCCCCTGATCGAGTATAGCAAAGGTCCCTGATCGAGTCCAAAAAAGGCCCCTAATCGAGTATAACAAAGTCCCTTGATCTAGTATAACAAAAGACCCTGATCGAGTATAAGAAATGCCCCTGATCGAGTATAACAAAGTCCCTGATCGAGTATATCACATTCCCATTATCGAGTATAACAAAGTCCCCTTATCGAGTATAACAAAGTCCGGTGATCGAGTATAACAAAGGCCCCTGGTCGAGTATAACAAAGTCCCCTGATCGAGTAAACCAAAAGTCCCCTGATCGAGTATAACAAAGTCCCCTTATCGAGTATAGCAAAGGGCCCTGATCGAGTAAGACAAAGACCCCTGATCGAGTATAACAAATTCCCCTTATCGAGTATAACAGAGTCCCCTTATCGAGTATAATAAAGTCCGGTGATCGAGTATAACAAAGGCCCCTGGTCGAGAATAACAAAGCCCCCTTCTCGAGTATCAGAAAGTCCCCTGATCGAGTCCAAAAAAGGTCCCTAATCGAGTATAACAAAGTCCCCTGATCGAGTATAACAAATTCCCCTTATCGAGTATAACAAAGTCCCCTAATCGAGTATAACAAAGTCCGGTGATCGAGTATAACAAAGGCCCCTGGTCGAGTATAACAAAGTCCCCTGATCGAGTATAACAATAGTCCCCTGATCGAGTATAACAAAGTACCCTTATCGAGTATAACAAATGGCCCTGATCGAGTAAGACAAAGACCCCTGATCGAGTATAACAAATTCCACTTATCGAGTATAACAAAGTCCTCTTATCGAGTATAACAAAGTCCGGTGATCGAGTATAACAAAGGCCCCTCATCGAGTATAGCAAAGTCCATTGGTCAAGTATGAGAAAGTCCCCTGATCGAGTATAACATATCCCCTGATCGAGTATAACTTATCCCTGATCGAGTATAACAAAGCCCCCTGGACGCGTATAACAAAGTCCCCTGATCGAGTATAACAAAATCCCCTGATCGAGTATAACAAAGTCCCCTGGTCCAGTATAACAAAGTCCCTTGATCGAGTATAACATATCCCCTGATCGAGTATAACAAATTCTCCTGGCCCAGCATAACAAAATCCCCTCATCGATTATAACAAAGTCCCCTGACCGAATATAACAAAGGCCTCTGGTCGAGTAAAACAAAGTCCCCTGGTCGAGAATAACAAAGTCCCCTAATACTACTATAAAAAAGCCTCCTGGACGAGTATAACAATGTCCCCAGATCGAGTATAACAATGACCCTTGATCGAGTATAACAAAGTCCCCTTGTCCAGTATAACAAAGTCCCCTGATCGAGTATAACATATCCCCTGATCGGGTATAACAACGTCACCTGGCCCAGTATAACAAAGTCCCCAGATCGAGCATAACAAAGTTCCCTGATCGATTACAACAAAGTCCCCTGGTCGAGTATAACAAAGGGCCCTGATCGAGTAAGACAAAGTCCCCTGAACCGAGTATAACAAAATCCCATGATCGAGTATAACATATCCCCTAATCGAGTATGACAAAGTCCCTGGTGGAGTATAACAAAGTCCCCTGGTCGAGTATAACAAAGTTTTCTAATCGAGTATAACAAAGGCCCCGTGTCGAGTATAACAAAGTCTCTCTGATCGAGTATAACAAAGTCACCTGATCGAGTATAACAAAGTTCCCTGATGAAGTATAACAAAGTCCCCTGATCGAGTATAACATATCCCCTGATCGAGAATAACAAAGTCCTCTGGTCGAGTATAACAAAGTCCCCTGATTAAGTATAACAAAGTCCCCTGGTCGAGTATAACAAAGTCCTCTGATCGAGTATAACAAAAGCCCCTCATCGAGTATAGCAAATTCCATTGTTCAAATATAGGAAAGTCCACTGATCGAGTATGACAAAGTCCCTGATTAATCATAAAAAAGTCCCTTAGTCGTGTATAACAAAGTTCCCTCATCGAGTATAACAAAGGCCTTTAATCGAGTATAATAAAGTCCCCTGATTGAGTATAACAAAGTCCCCTAATCGAGTATAACAAAGTCCTCTGGTTGAGTATACAAAAGTCCCCTGATCGAGTATAACATATCTCGTGATTGAGTATAACAAAGGCCCCTGGTCGAGTATAACAAAGTCTCCTGATCGAGTATAACAAAGTCCCCTGATCGAGTATAACAAAGTCCCCTGTTCCAGTATAACAAAGTCCCCTAATTGAGTATAAAACATCCCCTGATCGATTATAACAAAGTCTCCTGGCCCAGTATAACAAAGTCCCCAGATGGAGCATAACAAAGTCCCCTGATCGATTATAACAAAGTCCCCTGACCGAGTATAACAAAGGCCTCTGGTCGAGTATAACAAAGTCCCCTGGTCGAGAATAACAAAGCCCTGATACTAGTATAACAAAGTCCCCTCCTCGAGTATAACACAGCCCCCTGTACGAGTATAACAAAGACCCTGATCGAGTATAACAAAGTCCCTGATCGAGTATATAACATATCCCTGATCGAATATAACAAAGTCCTGGTGGAGTATAAAAAAGTCCCCTGATCGAGTATAACAAAGTCTCCTGTCGAGTATCACAAAGTTTTCTAATAGAGCATAACAAAGGCCCCTCGTCGAGTATAACAAATTCCTCTGATCGAGTATAACAAAGTCCCCTGATCGAGTATAACATATCCTGTCATCGAGAATAACAACGTTTCCTGGCGCAGTATAACAAAATCCCCGGATCGATTATAACAAAGTCCCTACACCGAACATAACAAAGGCCTCTTGGCCGAGTATAACAAAGTCCCCTGGTCGAGAATAACAAAGTCCCATGATCCTAGTAAAACAAAGCCCCTGACGAGTATAATAAAGTCCCCTGGACAGAGCAAAGTACCCTGATCGAGGATAACAAAAGGCCTCTGGTCGAGTATAACAAAGTCCCTGGTCGAGAGAATAAATAAGTCCCCTGATCCTAGAATAACAAAGCTCCCTGACGAGTACAACAAAGTCCCTGATTGAGTATCAAAAAGTCCCCTGATCGGGTATAATAAAGTCCCCTGGTCCAGTATAACAAAGTCCCCTGATCGAGTATAACATATCCCTCATCGAGAATAACAACGTCTCCTGGCGCAAGTATAACAAAAGTCCCCAGATCGGCATAACAAAGTCCCTGATCGATTATAACAAAGCCCCTGGACGAGTTTTAACAAAGTCCCCTGATCGAGTATAACAAAGTCCCTGATCGAGTATAACAAAGGCCAATGGTCCAGTATAAGAAAGTCCCTGATCGAGTATAACATATCCTCATCCGAGTACAACGTCTCTGGCGTGCAGCAACGTCCCCAGATCGAGCGTAACAAAGTCCTAATCGATTATAACAAAGTCCCTGATCGAGTATAACAAAGGGCCTGATTGAGTAAGACAAAGTCCCTGATCGAGTATAACAAAGTCCCCTGATCGAATATAACAAAGAGTTCCTGGTCAGGTATAACAATGTCCCTCATCAGGTATAAACAAAGGCCTCATCGAGTATAGCAAAGTTCATTTGTCAAATATAGGAAAGTCCACTGATCGGGTATAACAAAGTCCTGATCGAGTATAACAAATCTCTGTGATCGAGTATAACAAAGTTTTTCAGTCGAGTATAACAAAGGCCTCGTCGAGTATAACAAAGTCCTCTGACCGAGTATAACAACGTTCCTGATCGAATATAACATATCACCTGATCGAGTATAACAAAGTCCTCTGGTCGAGTAACAAAGTCCCTGATCGAATATAACAAGTCCCTGGTCGAGTATAACAAAGTTCCCTGATCTAGTATAACATATCCTTGATCGAGGTATAACAAAGTCTCCTGGCCCAGTATAACAAAGTCCCCAGATCGAGCATAACAAAGTCCCTGTTGATTATAACAAAGTCCCCTGGTCGAGTATAACAAGCACCCAGGACCAGTATAACAAATTCCCTGATCGGGTATAACAAAGTCCCTTGATCGAGTATAACATATCCCCTGATCGAGTGTAACAAAGTCCCTGGAGGTATAACAAAGTCCTCTGATCGAGTATAACAAAGTCCCATTGATCGAGTTTAAAGTCCCCTTGCCCTGTATAACAAAGTTCTCAGATCGAGCATAACAAAGTCCCTGATCGATTATAACAAAGTCCCGGTCGGATGTAGCAAAGGGCCTGATCGAGTAAGACAAAAGTTCCTGATCGGAGTATATAAAGTCCCCTAATCGAGTATAGCAAAGCCCTCTGGACGAGTATAACAAAGTTTCCTGATCGAGTATAACAAAGTCCTTATCGAGTATAACAAAGGCCTCTGGTGCAGTATAACAAAGTCCCTGATCGAGTACAAAAAGTCTCTGGCCCAGTATAACAAAGTCCCCATATCGAGCCTAAAAAAGTCCCTTGATCGATTATAACAAAGTCCTGTTCGGTATAAAAGCCCCTCGTTCAGTATAACAAATCCCCTAATCGGGTACAACATACTCCTCTTCGAGAATAACAGCGTCTCCTGGAGCAGTATAACAAAGTCCCCAGACAGGCATAATAAAGTCCCTGATCGATTATAACAAAGTCCCCACACTGAGTATAACAGAGGCCTCTGGTCGAGAATAGCAAAGACCCTGATCCTAGTATAACAAAGCCCCTGGACGAGTATAACAAAGTCCCGGTCCAGATATAACAAAGTCCTTGTCGAGAATAACAAAGTCCCCTGATCCAAGTTTCAACAGCCCTGGTCGAGTATAACAAAGTCCCCTGTTCGGGTATAACAAAGTCCCTGATCTAGTATAACAGGCCTGGTCCAGTATAACAAAGTCCCTGGATCGAGTATAACATCCTGATCGGGCATAACAAAGCTGGTGGAGTATAATAAAGTCCCCTGATCGAGTATAACAAAGTATCCTGGTCGAGTATAACAAAGTATCCGGTCGAGTATAACAAATTTTTCTAATCGAGTATAACAAAGGCCCTGGTCGAGTATACAATGTCCCTGATCGTGTAACAAAAGTCCCTTGATCGAGTATAAAAAGTCCCTTGCCCAGTATAACAAAGTCCCCAGATCGACTATAACAAGTCCCGTGATCGATTATAACAAAGTCCCGGTCGAGTATAGCAAAGGCCTGATCGAGTAAGACAAAGTCCCTGATCGAGTATAACAAAGTCCCTAATCAAGTATAACAAAGCCCTGGACGGGTATATCAAGTTTCCTGATCGAGTATAACAAAGTCCCATGATCGATATAACAAAGTCCCTGATCGAGTATAACAAAGCCCCTGGACGAGAGTATAACAAAGACCCTGATCGAGTATAACAAAGTCCCTGATCGAGTATAACAAAGTCCTGATCAATTATAACAAAGCCCTGGACGAGGTATAACAAAGTCCCTGATCGAGTATAACAAATTCCTGATCGATTATAACAAAGTCCCTGGTCCAGTATAACAAATTCCTCGGATCGAGTATAACATATCCCTGATCAAGTATAACAAAGTCCTCTGGTCGAGGTATAACAAAGTCCCTGATCGAGTATAACAAAGTCCCTGGTCGAGGTATAACAAAGTCCCTGATCGAGTGTAACACAGGCCCTCATCGAGAAGTATAGCAAGGTCCATTGGACAATTATAGGAAGTCTACTGATCGGTATAACAAATTCCCCGATCGAGTATAACAAGTCCCCTGGTCAGTATAACAAAGTCCTTGTCGAGAATAACAAAGTCCCCTGATCCAAGTTTAACAAAGCCCCTGGTCGAGTATAACAAAGTCCCTGTTCGAGTATAACAAAGTCCCCTGATCTAGTATAACAAAGTCCCTGGTCCAGTATAACAAAGTCCCTGGATCGAGTATAACATATCCCTCATCGAGTATAACAAAGTCCCTGGTGGAGTATAATAAAGTCCCCTGATCGAGTATAACAAAGTTCCTGATCGAATATAACATATCACCTGATCAGAGTATAACAAAGTCCTCTGGTCGAGTATAACAAAACTGATCGAATATAACAAAGTCCCTGGTCGAGTATAAAAAGTTCCTGATCTAGTATAACATATCACTTGATCGAGTATAACAACGTCTCCTGGCCCAGTATAACAAAGTCCCCAGATCGAGCATAACAAGTCCCTGTCGATTATAACAAAGTCCCTGGTCGAGTATAACCAGCACAGGACCAGTATAACAAATTCTGGATCGAGTATAACAAAGTCCCTTGATCGAGTATAACTATATCCCTGATCGAGTATAACAAAGTCCTGGTGAGTATAACAAGTCCTGATCGAGTATAACAAAGTCCCATGATCGAGTATAAAAAGTCCCTGCCTGTATAACAAAGTTCTCAGATCGAGCATAACAAAGTCCCTTGATCGATTATAACAAAGTCCCCGGTCGAGTTTGCAAAGGGCCTGATCGAGTAAGCAAAGTCCTGATAGATTATAACAAAGTCCCTGATCGAGTACAAAGTCTCTGGCAGTATAACAAAGTCCCCATATCGAGCATAACAAAGTCCCTGATCGATTAAAACAAAGTCCCTGTTCGATATAAAAAACCCCCTCGTTCAGTATATCAAATCCCATCGAGTATAACATATCCCTCATCGAGAATAACAACGTCTCCTGGGCATTATAAAAAGTCCCCGAGCATAACAAGTCCCCTGATCGATTATAATAAAGTCCCCACACTGAGGTATAACAAAGGCCTCTGTTGAGAATAGCAAAGACCCCTGATCCTAGTATAACAAAAGCCCACTGGACGAGTATAACAAAGTCCCTGGTCCAGTATAACAAAGTCCTTGTCGAGAATAACAAAGTCCCTGATCCGAGTTTAACAAAGCCCCTGGTCGAGTATAACAAAGTCCCTGTTCTGGTATAAAAGGTCCCTGATCTAGTATAACAAAGTCCCTGGTCCAGTATAACAAAGTTCCTGGATTGAGTATAACATATACTGATCGGGTATAATAAAGTCCCTGGTGGAGTATAATAAAGTCCTGATCGAGTATAACAAAGTATCCTGGTCGAGTATAACAAAGGTATCCGGTCGAGTATAACAAATTTTTCTAATCAGGCGAAACAGCGGCCCTGGTCGGGTATAACAATGTCCCCTGATCGTTATAACAAAGTCCCTTGATCGAGTATAAAAAGTCCTTGCCCAGTATAACAAAGTCCCAGATCGACCGTAACAAAGTCCGTGATCGATTATAACAAAGTCCCCTGGTCGAGTATAACAAAGGGCCCTGATCGAGTAGAGACAAATCCGATCGAGTATAACAAGTCCCTAATCAAGTATAACAAACCCCCTGGACGAGTATATCAAGTTTCTGATCGAGTATAACAAGGTCCCATGATCGAGTATAATACAGTGCCTGATCGAGTATAACAGCCCCCTGGACGGTATAAGACCCTGATCGAGAGTATAACAAAGTCCCTGATCGAGTATAACAAAGTCCCTGATCGAATTATAACAGCCCCTGGACAAGAGTATAACAAAGTCCCTGATCGAGTATAACAAATTTCCCTGATCGATTATAACAAAGTCCTGGTCCAGTATACAAATTCCCGGATCGAGTATAACATATCCCTGATCAAGTATAACAAAGTCCTCTGGTCGAGTATAACAAAGTCCCTGATCGAGTATAACAAAAAGTCCTGGTCAGTATAACAAAGTCCCCGGATCGAGGTGTAACACAGGCCCTCATCGAGTATATGAGTCCATTGGACAATTATAGGGAAAGTTTACTGAGTCGGTATAACAAATTCCCGATCGGGTATAACAAAGGGCTCTGGTCGAGTGACAAAGTCCTCTAATCAAGTATAAAAGTCCCTGGTTCTAGTATAACAAAGTCCTCATAGAGTATAACAAAGTCCCTGGTCGGGAATCATAGTCCCCTGGTGGAGTATAACAAAGTCCTCTGATCGAGTATAACAAAGTCTCTGGTCGAGTATAGCAAGTTTTCTAATCGATTGTAATAAAGGCCCTAGTCGAGGTATAACAAAGTCCTCTGATCGGTATAACAAAGTCCCATATTGAGAGTAAACGAATCTCTAATCAAGTATAAAAGGCCCTGATCGTGATAACAAAGTCCTCTGATTGAGTATAAAAAGTCCCTTATCGAGTATAACAAAGTCCCTGACCGGGTATAACATATCACCCTGATCGAGTATAACAAAGTCCCTTGTGGAGTATATGAAGTCCCTGATCGAGTATAACTTATATCCTGTTCAGTATAACAAACTCCCTGAGGTGGAGTATAACAAAGTCCCCTGATCGAGTATAACAAAGTATCAGGTCAAGTATAAAGTTTTAGAAATCGAGTATAACAGGCTGGTAGTATAATAATGTCCCCTGATCGTATATAACAAAGTCCCTGAACAGGTATAACAAATTCCCTTTAATCGAGTATAAAAAGTCCCTGGTTTTGATATAACAAAGTTCTCCAGATCGAGCATCACAAAGTCCCTTGATCGATTATAACAAAGTCCCCCGGTCGAGTGTAGCAAGGGCCCTGATCAGGTAGGCAAGTCCCTGATCGGGAGTATAACAAAGTCCCCTAATCGAGTATAGCAAAGCCTCTGGACGAGTATAACAAAGTTTCCTGATCGAGTATAACAAGGTCCCCTTATCTTTGAGCAGTGCTAACAAAGGCCTCTGGTGCAGTATAACAAAGTCCCCTGATCGAGTACAAAAAAGTCTCCTGGCCAGTATAACAAAGTCCCCATATCGAGCATAACAAAGTCCCTGATCGATTATAACAGAAGTCCCTGTTCGAGTATAAAAAGCCCCTCGTTCGGTATAGCAAATCCCTAATCGAGTATAGCTACCCCTCATCGAGAATAACAACGTCTCCTGGCGCAGTATCATAAAGTCCCCAGGAACGACATAACAAAGTCCCTGATCGATTATAACAAAGTCACACTGGAGTATAACAAAGGCCTCTGGTCGAGAATAGCAAAGACCCTGATCCTAGTATAACAAAGCCCCTGGACGAGTTTATAACAAAGTCCCCTGGTCGAGTATAACAAAGTCCTTGTCGAGAATACAAGTCCCTGATCCAAGTTTAACAAAGCCCTGGTCGAGTATACTTAAAGTCCTGTTCGAGTATAACTAGTCCCTGATCTGGTATAACAAAGTCCCTGGTCACTATAACAAAAGTCCTGGATCGAGTATAACATATCCCTGATCGAGGCATAACAAAGCCCCTGCGGAGTATAATAAAGTCCCTGATCTGAGTATAACAAGTATCCTGGTCGAGTATAACAAAGTATCAGGTCGAGTATAACAAATTTTTCTAATCGAGTATAACAAAGGCCTTGGTCGAGTATAACAATGTCTGATCGTGTATAACAAAAGTCCCCTAATCAAGTATAACAAAGCCCTGGTGGAGTATATCAAAGTTTCTTAATCAGTATAACAAGTCCCATGATCGAGTATAACAAAAGTCCCCTGATCGAGGTATAACAAAGCCCCTGACGAGTATAACAAAGACCCTGATCCGAGTATAACAAAGAGTCCTGATCGGAATATATAACAAAGTCCCCTGATCAATTATAATCGGCCCCTGGACGAGGTATAACTAAAGTCCCTAATCGAGTATAACAAATTCCTGATCGATTATAACAAAGTCCCTGGTCAGTGTAACAAATTCCCCGGATCGAGTATAACATATCCCTGAGTCAAGTATAACAAAGTCCTCTGGTCAGGAGTATAGCAAAAGTCCCTGATCGAGTATAACAAAGTCCCCTGGTCGGGTATAACAAAGTCCCTGATCGAGTGTAACACAGGCCCCTCATTCGGTATAGCAAGTCGTTGGACAATTATAGAAGAAGTCTACTGATCGAGTATAACAAATTCCCCGATCGAGTATAACAAAGGGCCTCTTGGTCAGGTATGACAAGTCCCTAATCAAGTATAAAGTCCCTGGTTCGAGAATAACAAAGTCCTCATAGAGTATAACAAAGTCCCCTGGTCGGAGTATATCAAGAAAGTCCCTTGTCGGGTATAACAAAGTCCTCTGATCGAGTATAACAAAGTCCCGTAATTGAGAATAATAGTCTCCAAATCAAGTATAAAAAGGTCTTGATCGTATGTAACAAGGAGTCCTCTGATTGGTATAAAAGTCCCTTATCGAGTATATGAGTCTATTGATATGTTATATCCCCTGAGTCGAGGTATAACAGAAGTCCCTTGTGGAGGTATAACAAAGTCCCTGATCGGGTTAGCATATCCCTGTTCGGTATAGCTTAAGGTCCTGGTGGGTATAATAAAGTCCCTGATCGAGTATAACAAAGTATCGGGTCGAGTATAAAAATTTTTAAAAATCGAGTATATCAAGGCCCTGGTCATATAGCAATGTCCCTGATCGTATAACAAAAGTCCCCTGATCAGGTATAACAAAGTCCCATTGATCGAGTATAAAAAGTCTATTTTGTGTAACAAAGTTCTCAGATCGAGGCATAAAAAAGTCCCCTGATCGTAGGTATACAAAGTCCCTAATCAAGTATAACAAAGCCCTGGACGGGTATATCAAAGTTTCCTGATGGAGTATAACAGAGTCTATGATCGAGTATAACAAGATCCCACTGATCGAGTATAACAAAGCCCTGGACGAGTATAGCAAAGACCCTGATCGAGGTATAACAGTCCCTGATCGTAGTATAACAGAGTCCTCTGATCGGTTATGACAGCCCTGGACGGGGTATATAAAGTCCCTGATCGAGTGTAAGGAAGGTCCCTGATTGATTTTAACAGTCCCCTGGTCAGTATAAATAAATTCTGGATCGGTATAACATATCCTGATCAAGTATAACAGTCCTCTGGTCGAGTATAACAAAGTCCCTGATCTAGGTATAACAAAAGTCCCTGGTTGTGTATAACTAAGTCCCCTGGATCAGGTGTAACAAAGGCCCTCATCGAGTATAGCAAAGTCCATTGGACAATTATAGGAGTCTACTGATCGAGTATAACAAATTCCCTGATCGGAGTATAAAGGGCCTCTGGCGGTATAAAAAGTCCCTGGTTCGAGTATAACAAGAGTCCCTCATAGAGCATACCAAAGTCTGGTCGAGTATAACAAAGTCCCTGGTCGAGTATAACAAAGTTCCTCTGATCGAGAGTATAATAAGGCCCTAATCGAATATAACAAAGTCCCCCTGATCGAGTATAACAAAGTCCTCTTATCGGGTATAATAAAGTCAACTGGTTGAGTATAACAAAGTCTGATCGAGTATAACATATCCCTAGTTGGAGTATAACAAAGTCCTCTGGTCGAGTATAAAAAGTCCCTGATCGCGTATAACAAAGTCCCCTGGTCGAGTATAACAAAGTCCCCTGATCGACTATAACAAAGGCCCTCATTGAGTATAGCAAAAGTCCATTGGTCAAGTATAAAAAGTCCTTTGGTCGAGTACAACAAAGTTCCCTGATCGAGTATAACAAAGTCCCTGGTCGAGTATATAGCAAAGTCCCCTGGTCGAGATAACAAAGCCCCCTCATCGAGATATAACAAAGGCCCCTAATCGAGTATAACAAAGTCCCTGATCGAGTATAACAAAGTCCCATGATCGAGGTATAACAAAGTCCCTTGATCGAGTATAATATATCCCTGATCGAACATAGCAAAGTCCCTGATCGAGAATAACAAAGTCCCTTTTAGAGTATAACAAAATCCCTGGTCAGTATAACAAAGTCCTCGATCGAGTATAACATCCCTCATCGAGAATAACAACGTCTCCTGGCGCAGTGTAGCAAAGTCCCCTAGATCGAGCATAACAAAGTCTCCTAATCAATTATAACAAAGCCCTGGACGGGTATAACAAAGTCCCCTGATCGAGTATAACAAAGTCCCTGATCGAGTATAACAAAGTCCCCGGTCCAGTATATAAAGTCCCTGGGATCGAGTGTAACATACTGATCGTATAAAAGTCCTCTGATCGGTAAACAAAGTTTCCTGATCGAGTATAACAAAGTCCCCTGGTCGAAGTATAACAAAGTCCTTGATCGAGTTTAACAAATGTCTGTGTGTACTAAAGTCCATTGGACAATTAGAGGGAAAGTCTACTGATCAGAGTATAACAATATCCCCGATCGAGTATAACAAAGGCCTCTAGTCGAGTATGACGTAAGTCCTGATCAGTATAAAAGTCCACTGTTTGAGTATAAGAAAGTCCTCATTAGGTATAACAAAGTCCCTGGTCGAGTATAAAGTTCTCTGATCGGTATATAATGGCTCTTAATCTAATATAAATAAGTCCCTGATCGAGTATAAGAAAATTTTATTGTTCGAGTATAATAAAGTCTGTGTTGAGTGTAACAAAGTCTTGTTCGGTATAAGAAAGTCCCTAATCGAGTATAACAAAGTTCCCTGATCTAGTATAACAAAGGCCTCTGGTCGAGTATAACGAAGGCCCCTCATCGAGTATAACAAAGTCCCCTGATCGATTATAACAAAGCCGCCTAATCGAGGATAACAAAGTCCCGTGGTCGAGTATAACAAAGTCCCCTGATCGAGTATAACAAAGGCCTCTGGTCGAGTATAACAAAGTCCCCTGTTCGAGTATAACAAAAATCTCCTGATCGAGTATAACAACGTCTCGTGGCCCAGTTTAACAAAGTCCCCAGATCGAGCATAACAAAGTCACCTAATCGATTATAACAAAGTCCCTTGGTCGAGTATAACAAAGGGCCCTGATCGAGTAAAACAAAGTACCCTGATCAAGCATAAGAAAGTCCCCTAATCCTAGTATAACAAAGCTCCCTGGACGAGTATAACAAAGTCCCCTGAACCAAGTATAACAAAGTCCCCTTATCGAGTATAACATATCCCCTGATCGAGTATAACAGAGTCCCTGGTGGAATATAACAAAGTCCCCTGGTCGAGTATAACAAAGTTTTCTAATCGAGTATAACAAAGGCTCCTGGTCGAGTATAACAAAGTCCTCTGATCAAGTATAACAAAGTCCCCTGATCGAGGATAACAAAGTCCCCAGATCGAGCATAACAAAGTCCCCTGATTGAGTATAACAAAGTCCCCTGATCGAGTATAACAAAGTCCTCTGGTTGAGTATAACAAAGTCCCCTGATCGAGTATAACAAAAATCCCCTGATCGAGTATAACAACGTCTCGTGGCCCAGTTTAACAAAGTCCCCAGATCGAGCATAACAAAGTCCCCTAATCGATTATAACAAAGTCCCCTGGTCGAGTATAACAAAGGACCCTGATCGAGTAAGACAAAGTCCCCTGAATCGAGTATAACAAAGTACCCTGATCGACCATAACATATCCCCTGATTGAGTATAACAGAGTCCCTGGTGGAGTATAACAAAGTCCCCTGGTCGAGTATAACAAAGTTTTCTAATCGAGTATAACAAAGGCTCCTGGTCGAGTATAACAAAGTCCTCTGATCAAGTATAACAAAGTCCTTTGATCAAGTATAAAAAAGTCCCCTAATCAAGTAAAACAAAGTCACCTAATCGAGTATAACAAAGTCCCTTGATCGAGTATAACATAACCCCTGATCGAGTATAACAAAGTTCTCTGGTCGAGTCTAACAAAGTCCCCTGATCGAGTATAACAATGTCCCCTGGTCGAGTATAGCAAAGTCCATTGGTCAAATATAGGAAAGTTCACTGATCGAGTATGACAAACTCCCCTGATCAAGTATAAAAAAGTCCCCTGGTCGAGTATAACAATGTCCCCTGATCGAGTATAACAAAGTCCCCTGGTCGAGTATAACAAAGGCCCCTAATCGAGTATAATAAAGTCCCTTGATTTAGTATAACTAAGTCCCCTGATCGAGTATAACAAAGTACTCTGGTTGAGTATAAGAAAGTCCCCTGATCGAGTATAACATATCCCCTAATCGAGTATAACAAAGTCCTCTGGTCGAGGATAAAAAAGTCCCTTGATCGCGTATAACAAAGTCCCCTGGTCGTGTATAACAAAGTCCCCTGATCGAGTATAACAAAGTCCCCTGATCCTAGTATAACAAAGCCCACTGGACGAGTATAACAAAGACACCTGAACCGAGTATATCAAAGTCCCCTGATCGAGTATAACATATCCCCTGATCGAGTATAACAAAGTCCCTGGTGGAGTATAACAAAGTCCCCTGGTCGAGTATAACAAAGTTTTCTAATCGAGTATATCAAAGGCCCCTGGTCGAGTATAACAAAGTTTTCTAATCGAGTATATCAAAGGCCCCTGGTCGAGTATAACAAAGTCCTCTGATCATATATAACAAAGTCCTTTGATCGAGTATAACAAAGTCCCCTAATCAAGTATAACAAAGTCCCCTGGTCGAGTATAACAAAGGGCCCTGATCGAGTAAGAAAAAGTCCCCTGATCGAGTATAACAAAGTCCCCTGATCCTAGTATAACAAAACCCACTGGACGAGTATAACAAAGACACCTGAACCGAGTATAACAAAGTCCACTGATCGAGTATAACAAAGTCCCTGGTGGAGTATAACAAAGTCCCCTGGTCGAGTATAACAAAGTTTTCTAATCGAGTATAACAAAGGCCCCTGGTCGAGTATAACAAAGTCCTCTGATCAAGTATAACAAAGTCCCCTAATCAAGTTTAACAAAGTCCCCTGGTCGTATATAACAAAGTCACCTGATCGAGTATAACAAAAGGCCCCTCATTGAGTATAACAAAGTCCATTGGTCAAGTATAAAAAGTCCCCTGGACGAGTATAACAAAGTCCCTTGATCAAGAATAACATAGCCCCTGGTCGAGTATAACAAAGTCCTCTGGTCGAGTATAAAAAAGTCCCCTGTTCGAGTATAATAAAGCCCCCTGCTCGAGTATAAGTAGGTCCCCTGATCGAGTATAACAAAGTCTCCTGATCGAGTATAACAAAAGCCCCTCATCGAGTCCAAAAAAGGCCCCTAATCGAGTATAACAAAGCTCCCTGATCTAGTATAACAAAGGCCTCTGGTCGAGTATAACAAAGGCCCCTGATCGATTATAACAAAGCCGCCTAATCGAGGATAACAAAGTCCCCTTGTCGAGTATAACAAAGTCCCCTTATCGAGTATAACTAAGGCCTCTGGTCGAGTATAACAAAGTCCCCTGATCGAGTATAACAAAAATCCCCGGATCGAGTATAACAACGTCTCGTGGCCCAGTTTAACAAAGTCCCCAGATCGAGCATAACAAAGTCACCTAATCGATTATAACAAAGTCCCTTGGTCGAGTATAACAAAGGGCCCAGATCGAGTAGAACAAAGTCCCCTGATCAAGCATAACAAAGTCCCCTGATCCTAGTATAACAAAGCCCCCTGGACGAGTATAACAAAGTCCCCTGAACCGAGTATAACAAAGTCCCCTTATCGAGTATAACATATCCCCTGATCGAATATAACAGAGTCCCTGGTGGAGTATAACAAAGTCCCCTGGTCGAGTATAACAAAGTTTTTTAATCGAGTTTAACAAAGGCTCCTGGTCGAGTATAACAAAGTCCTCTGATCAAGTATAACAAAGTCCTTTGATCGAGTATAAAAAAGACCCCTAATCAAGTAAAAAAAAGTCCCCTGATTGAGTATAACAAAGTCCCCTGATCGAGTATAACATATCCCTTGATCGAGTATAACAAATTCCTCTGGTCGAGTATAACAAACTCCCCTGATCGAGTATAACAAAGTCCCCTTGTCGAGTATAGCAAAGTCCCCTGATCGAGTATAACAAAGGCCCCTCATCGAGTATAACATTGGTCATATATAGGAAAGTCCACTGATCGAGTATGAGAAAGTCCTCTAATCAAGTTCAAAAAAGTCCCCTGGTCGCGTATAACAAAGTCCCCTGATCGAGTATAACAAAGTCCCCTGGACGAGTATAACATATCCCCTGATCGAGTATAACAAAGTCTTCTGGTCGAGTATAAAAAAGTCCCCTGATTGCGTATAACAAAGTCCCCTGATCGAGTATAACAAAGTCCCCTGGACGAGTATAACATATCCCCTGATCGAGTATAACAAAGTCTTCTGGTCGAGTATAAATAAGCCCCCTGGACGTGTATAACAAAGTCCCCTGATCGAGTATATCAAATGCCCCTCATTGAGTATAACAAAGTCCATTGGCCAAGTATAAAAAAGCCCCTGGTCGAGTATAACAAAGTCCCCTGATCATGTATAACAAAGTCCCCTGGTCGAGTATAGCATATCCCCTGATCGAATATAACAAAGTCCCTGGTGGAGTATAACAAAGTCCCCTGATCGAATATAACAAATTCTCCTGGTCGAGTATAACAAAGTTTTCTAATCGAGTATAACAAAGGCCCCTCGTCGAGTATAACAAAGTCCTCTTTTTGAATAAAACAAAGTCCCCTGATCGAGTATAACATATCTCCTGATCGAGTATAATAAAGTCCTCTGGTCGAGTATAACAAAGTCCCCTCATCGAGTATAACAAAGTCCCCTTGTCGAGTATAACAATGTCCCCTGATCGACTATAACAAAGGCCCCTCATCGAGTATAGCAAAGGCCATTGGTCAAATATAGGAAAGTCCACTCATCGAGTATAACAAAGCCCTCTTATCAGGTAGTAAGGGCGAAAACGATCCTCCGGTCGAGAATAAAAAGTTCCCTGATCGCATAAATAAGTCCCCTGGTCGTGTATAAAGTCCCCTCATCGAGTATAACAGCATTCTGCGCCGATATAATAAAAGTCCATTACGTACATAAAAATCTTTCCGGTTTATATAAATTAAAGTCCCTAATCGAGTATAACAAAGTCCTCTCAATATATAAAGAGTCCACTCAAATGAGTATAACAAAGGCCTCATCGAGTATACAAAGTCCAATGGTCAAGTATAAAAAGTCCTCTATCCAGTATAACAAAGTCCCCTGATCGAGAATATCATTAAAGTCCCTGGTTGAGTATAACAAAGTCGCCCCGGATCAAGTATAACATACATCCCCTGATTGGCAATAAAGTCCCCTGATCGTGTAGCAATAAAAGTACCTGTCAGAGTAGGTGTATATCCCCTGATCGAATATAACAAATTCCTGGTGGAGTATAAATAAAAGTTTTCTAGTCGAGTATAACAGCGCCCTCGTCGAGTACAACAAAGTCCCTCTGATCGAATATACTGAAGGTCCCTCACTGACTATAATACATCCCCTGATCGAGCACAACAAAAACCTGTTTATGGCAATAAAGTCCTCATCGAGTATAACAAAGTCCCCTGAATTATATAATAATGTCCCTGATCAGAGTATGACAAAGTCCCCTGATCGAGTATAAAGAAAGTCCCCTGGATTGCAGGCAATAAAAACCCTTGATCGAGTATATCAAAGTCCCCTGATCGAGCAACCAAAGTCCCCTGGTCGAGCACAAAAAGGCCTGGACCGGAGTATAATAAAGTCCCCTGATCTAGTATAACAAAGGCCCCTGATCCAGTACAACAAAGTCCCTGATCTAGTATAACAAAGGCCCCCTGATCGAGTATTGCGTCCTAATCCGAGTAACAAAGTTCTCTGCTCGAGTATAATAAAGTCCCCTGATCGACATGTCCTCTCGACTGAGACAATAAAGCCTCTGATGAGAAACAAAGTTCTGATCGAGGAGAACAAAACCCCCATCGAGTAAGGCAATATATCCTGATCAATATAATAATGTCGCAGGTTAATAAAGCTCAGACGACACAACCAAGCTCTAATCAGGATTAGTAACAAAGTCCTCTCGTCGAGTAGGCATTAAAGGGCCTTGATCGAGTAAGACAGTATAACAAAGTCCCCTGAACCGAGTATAACAAAGTCCCCTATCGAGTATAACAAAGTTTTCTAATCGAGCATAAAAAAGGCCCTGGTCGAGTATAACAAGTCCTCTGATCAAGCATAACAAAGTCCCTGATTGGTATAACAAAGTCCTAATCAAGTATAACAAAGTCTGATCGAGTATAACAAAGTCCCTGGTGGAGAATAACAAAAGTCCCCTGGTCAAGTATAACAAAGTTTTCTAATCGAGCATAATAAAGGCCCTGGTCGAGCATAACAAAGTCCTCTGATCCAAAGCTAAAGTCCCTGATTGGTATAACAAAGGTCCCTAATCAAGTATAACAAAGTCCCTGATCGAGTATCACAAAGTCTCCTGATGGAGTATAACATAGTTTGCTAATCGAGTATTACAAGGCCCCTGGACGAGTATAACAAAGTCCTCTGATCAAATATAAAATATCCCTGATTGAGTATAATAAAGTCCCTTATCGAGTATAACAATCCCCCGGTCGAGTATAGCAAAGGGCCCTAATCGGGTAAGACAAAGTGCCTGATCGAGTATAACAAAGTCCCCTGATCGAGTATAACAAAGCCTGGATGAGTATAACAAAGTTCCCTGATCGAGGTATAACAAAGTCCCTGAGCGTGTGTAATTAAGTCCCTGGTCAAGTATAACAAAGTCCCTGATCGAGTATAACAAAGTCCCTGGTTGAGTATAACAAAGTCCTGATCAAGTATAACAAGGACCCTCATCGAGTATAACAAAGTCCATTGGACAAGCATAAAAGTTCCTGGTCAGGTATTACAAAGTCCCTGATCGAGTATAACAAAGCCTCCTGATCGAATATAACAAAGTCCCTGATCGAGGTATAACAAAGCCCCTGGATGAGTATAACAAAGTTCCTGATCGAGTATAACAAAGTCCCTGATCGAGTATAACAAAGTCCCCAGGTCAGTATAACAAAGTTCCTGATCGAGTATAACAAAGTCCCTTGGTTGAGTATAACAAAGTCCCCTTATCAAGTATAACATATCCTCTGATTGAGTGTAACAAAGTCCTCTGGTCGAGAATAAAAAGTTCCCTGATCGAGTATAACAATGTCCCTGGTCGAGTATAACTAAGTCCCCTCATCGAGTATAACAAAGGCCCTCATCGAATATATCAAAGTCCATTGGTCAAGTATAAACAAGTTCCTGGTCGAGTATAACAAAGTCCCTTCATCGAGTATAACAAAGTTTCCTGGCTCGGTATAGCAAATCTGATCGAGTATAACAAAGCCTCCTGATCGAGTATAACAAAATCCCTAATCGAGTATAACAAAGCCACCTGCTCGAGTATAAAAAGTCCCCTGATCGAGTATAACAAAGTCCTGATCGAGATATAACAAAGTCCCTGGTCCAGAATAACAAAGTCCCCTGATCGAGTATAACATATCCCTAATCAAGTATAACAAAGACCCCTGATCCTAGTATAACAAAGCCCCTGGACGAGTATAACAAAGTCCCTGAACCGAGTATAAAAAGTCCCTGTTCGAGTAAAACATATCCCTCATCGAGTATAACAAAGTCCCTGGTGGAGAATAACAAAGTCCCTGGTTGAGTATAACAAAGTTTTCTAATCAGGCATAACAAAGGCCCCTGGTCGAGTATAACAAAGTCCCCTGATCGAGTATAACAAAGTCCCCCGTTGAGTATAACAAAGTCCCTGATCGAGTATAACAAAGTCTCCTGGTTGAGTATAACAAAGTCCCTGATCAAGTAAAACAAAGGCCATTCATCGAGTATAACAAAGGTCCATTGGTCAAGTATAAAAAGTTCCCTGGTCAGGTATAACAAAGTCCCTGATCGAGTATAACAAAGTCCTGGTCGAGTATGCAAAGATCCTTTGATCGAGTATAACAAAGCCTCCTGATCAGTATAACAAAGTCCCTGATCGAGTATAACATAGCCCCTGGATGAGAATAACAAAGTTCCCTGATCGAGTATAACAAAGCCCCTAATCGAGTATAACAAAGTCCCTGGTCCAGTATAACAAAGTCCCTGATCGAGAATAATGAAGTCCCTGGTTGAGTATAGCAAGTCCCTGATCAAGTATAACATATCCCCATGATTGAGTATAACAAAGTCCTCTGGACGAGAATAAAAAAGTCCCCTGATCGAGTATAACAAAGTCCTGGTCGAGTATAACAAAGTCCCCTCATCGAGTATAACAAAGGCCCCTCATCGAGTATAAGAAAGTCCATTGGTCAAGTAAAATAGTTCCCTGCAACAAAGTCCCTGATCGAGTATAACAAATTCCCT
>NW_024738906.1:0-46802 GCF_018991925.1 Homarus americanus | reverse complement strand
CCCCCCCCCCCCCCCCCCCCACAAACCCTTTCACACCCCACCCACCCCACAACCTCCCACAACCCTTCACCCCAACACCACACCCTTCCAACCCCACAACCCCACCCACAACACGTCACCCCAACCCCACAACCACACACACACACATCTCACCCCACAGCCCCCCTTCACCCAACCCCACAACTCACCCATTCCCTACAACACCCCACCCCCAACACCCCACCCCACAACATTCACCCCACACCCCCATCCCCACAACCCTGCACCCCAGCCCCACAACCTTCACCCCAACCCCCACAACCCCCCCCCCCCCCCCCCCCCCCCCCCCCCCCCCCCCCCCCCCCCCCCCCCCCCCCCCCCCCCCCCCCCACCCCACCCCACAACCCCCCACCCCACCCCCACAACCCCACACCCCACCCCAAACAACCCGTCACCACACCCCACAACACTTCAGCCCACCCCAGAACCCCATCCTCACAACACTACCCCACCCCAACAACACTCACCCCACCCCACAACCTTCATCCCACCCCACCCCCACAGCACTCATCCACCCACAACCCTTCAATTCCCCACCACCACTGCACCTCACCCCCACCCCCATTAACCTCATCCCCCACAAAACTCACCCACCCACACAACACCTTTCACACCCCACAACCCACCTCACTTAAACACTCACCCTACCCCAACAACACCCCACCCTCCCACACCTTAACATCCCACCTCAACAACCCATCACCACCCCCCACACAACCTCACCCCCAACCCACAACCCCTCATCCCACCTCACAACCCCACCCCCACCCCACCCCCACCAACCTCACCTCCCCACAACCTCACCCCACCACAACCTCACCCCCACCCCACCCACACAACCTTTCACCACACCCCATCAAACCTCACCCCACCCCACAACACCCAACCCCCACACTATACCCCACCACAACCCTTCACCCACCCCCACAACCCTTCACCCCACCCCCACCTTCCACCCCACCCCACCTCCACCCCACCCCCCATTAACCTACACCCCACCCCAAAACACTTCAACCCCACCCCACAACACCACCCCACCCCACAACTTCCACCACAACTTCAACCCCACAACACACTTCAAAACCCCTACAAAACTCACCCCACCCCCAACACACACCCCACCCACAACACTCACCCCACTAACACTATTAATTCCCCACCTCACTCCCACACAACACTTCAACAAAACTCACCTCACCCCACAACACTCACTCCCACCCCCACAACCTTCACCCCACCCGTTTTTGTCTCCCGCCAACTGTGACGTAATATATCATTCTCAAAAAAAAAAAAAAAAAAACAGAGAGAGAGAGAGAGAGAGACCACTTTAATGTCTTTAATAACCCTAAACGTAACACGGCCAATAAAAACAATTTGGCCCAAAACGGCTTATTTGTCTCCACACTCACACACACGAAAGGAGATGCACCAAACAGTGTTAATTCTGGATCTAACCTGATTGGTGCTTATTGAGATTGTTAGGATTGGAAATTATAAAGATTAGGACCTATTAGTTGTTGGCTCCATTATTACTGGTTTCATTACGACTTGGGCCCATTTAACTTAGGTTCCTGCCACACTCGTCCCGTCCCAAACCCACGATATATTGTTCAGTGTCAAAACCACGTACAGGTTAGGTTTTGAAGGAAGGTTGAAACAGTAATGTAATATATGTTAGGTTAGGGTTAGGTTTAAGTTACAACAGGTTACTTTATGTTATTGTTAGCTAGATTACGTTATCGTTAGGATAGATAACGTTATGTTGGTGTTAGGTTAGATTACGTTAGTGAGGATAGGTAGGTTGTGTTGGTTAGGTTAGGTTAGGGTAGGCTAGGGCTAGATGATTAAACATAAGGTGAAATTAAATGAGAATTTAATTCTTCGTTTTTGTCCTGCTTATACATCTCCTCGATTACATGAACCTGGCTCTGTACAGGCTCACAGTAATTGCCATTACGTTTTTCCATTAAAAAACAACTACGACAGAATCTCCCACTTCTCGACGTTAACCCAAATAGAGAGTTCAAAAAGTCCCTTCAGGTATTTTGTGCATATTAACTAACGCCAACACCAGCCTTATGGTAGATAGAGTGCCAGCTGTTGTGAGGATCTATAATGAGCTGACCCGAGAACCCATATTATTATTATTATTATTATTATTATTATTATTATATATATATTATTATTATTATTTTTATTATGAATGGATATTTTAACGGAATTGTTATAAACTCCGTTAACTTGAGGTGTGGTTGTTGTGTTGGCGACAGCTACACCTATAAATAAGTTCACGCCTAGATGGTCTTTATGGCTACCTCGTTAATAATGAGGGCAAACCATTATTACCATATTGTTGTTATTGTTATTATTATTTATAGTGCTGTTATAATTAGTATTGTCTGTTTTATTATAAGTGCACTATTTTACAAAGACACACAAACACATACATACTCTCACACACACACACACACACGCCAGAGCATATGCAACCTGACAGAGAATAATACTGATTCCTTGTGCTAAGATGACGGACTTGCCACTAGGTGAGGGGAGGAGAGACCATCTGACGTGTGGAGGGAGGAGGGAGACCATCTTGGACGTGGAGGGGAGGGAGGGTAGACCATCTTGACGTGTGGAGGGAGGGAGGGTAGACCATCTTGATGTGAGGGGAGGAGGGAGACTCATCTTGACGTGTAGAGGGATGGAGGGTAGACCATCTTGACGTGTGGAGGGAGGAGGGCAGACCATCTTGACGTGTGGAGGAGGGAGGGTAGAACCATCTTGACGTGTAGAGGGATGGAGGTAGACCATCTGGACGTGGGAGGGAGTGGAGGGCAGACCATCTTGACGTGTGGAGGAGGGAGGGTAGAACCATCTTGATGTGGAGGAGGGAGGGCATCTGACGTGTGGAGGAGGGAGGGTAGACCATCTTGACGTGTGGAGGGAGGAGGGAGACCATCTTGACGTGTGGGAGGGAGGGAGGGTAGACCATCTTTGAGCGTGGGAGGGGAGGAGGGTAGACCATCTTGGACGTGGAGGGAGGGGAGGGTAGAACCATCTTGACGTGTGGGAGGAGGGAGGTAGACCCAATGGACGTGGGAGGGAGGGAGGGTAGACCATCTGACGTGTGGAGGAGGAGGGTAGACCATCTTGACGTGTGGGAGGGAGGAGGGTAGACCATCTGACGTGGAGGAGGGAGGAGACCATCTTGGACGTGTGTGGGGGAGGGAGGAGGTAGACCATCTGACGTGGGAGGGAGGGAGGTAGACCATTTTGACGTGGGAGGGAGGGAGGGGGTAGACCATCTTGACGTGAGGGGGAGGAGAGACGGTTTGGACGTGTGGAGGGAGGAGGAGGGTAGACCATCTTGGACGTGGAGGGAGGAGGGTAGACCATCTTGACGTGTGGAGGGAGGGAGGAGGAGGAGGGAGGGTAGACCATCTTGAGTGTGGAGGAGGGAGGGTAGACCATCTTGACGTGTGGAGGGAGGGAGGGTAGACCATCTTGACGTGGAGGAGGGAGGGCAGACCATCTTGACGTGGGAGGGGAGGGAGGGTAGACCATCTTGACGTGGGAGGGAGGGAGCCATCTTGACGTGTGGAGGGAGGAGGAGACCATCTTGACGTGTAGGAGGGAGGGAGACCATCTTGACGTGGGAGGAGGGGGGGTAGACCATCTTGACGTGTGGAGGAGGAGGGAGACCAATCTTGACGTGGAGGGAGGGAGGGTAGACCATCTGATGTGTGGAGGGAGGAGGGTAGACCATCTGACGTGTGGAGGGAGGGAGACCATCTTGACGTGGGGAGGGAGGGAGACCATCTGACGTGTGGAGGGGAGGGAGGGGAACCATCTTGACGTGTGAGGAGGAGGGTAACCATCACGTGTGGAGGGAGGGAGAGCCATCTTGACGTGTGGAGGAGGAGGAACCATCTTGACGTGTGGGAGGAGGGAGGGTGACCATCTGGACGTGGAGTGGAGGGAGGGGAGACCATCTTGACGTGTGGAGGAGGGAGAGGTAGACCATCTTGACGTGTGGAGGGAGGGAGGTAGACCATCTTGACGTGTAGAGGGAGGAGGGTAGAGCCATCTTGACGTGTGGAGGAGGGAGGTAGACCATCTTGACGTGTGGAGGGAGGAGGGTAGACCATCTTGACGTGTGGAGGGAGGGAGGGTAGACCATCTTGAACGTGTGGAGGGAGGAGGACAGACCATCTTAACGTGTGGAGGGAGGGAGGACAGACCATCGTAACGTGTGGAGGGAGGGAGGTAGACCCATCTTGACGTGTGTAGGAGGAGGGAGGGTAGACCATCTCGGCACCACAACAGAGACTGACCATCTGGACGCTGCCACACTTCACCGATGTAATATAACACAACCCCTTGACGGTCTATGTGTGTGTGTGTGTGTGTGTGTGGTGTGTGTGTGTGTGTGTGTGTGTGTGTGTGTGTGTGTGTGTGTGTGTGGTTACACTACCCTCAGCACGTGTTAAGACATATTTAATCGTGCCTACGTGCGTGATAGCGCCTGGGTGTTGGCACTGAAGACATACCAGTACAGGCCAACTTCAGCCCTCCTCCTAGGACATCAGGCTATGACCTGCCAGGCTACCTTACGTGACACCAAGCCACCTTACGTGACACCAGGCTACCGTACGTGACACCAAGCCACCTTACGTGACACCAGGCTACCGTACGTGACACCAAGCTACCTTACGTGACACCAAGCTACCTTACGTGACACCAAGCTACCTTACGTGACACCAAGCTACCGTACGTGACACCAAGCTACCTTACGTGACACCAGGCTAGTGTATGTGTCAGGGCTCAGATTTAACCACTGAGCCATTGAAGTTAGTTTACTGGGCACTCACAGCGTGTGTCGTGACTTCAGTGCCCTGCCTCCTTCATCAAGACCACACACACACACACACACACGCACGCACACACGCAAGTAAACACACACACACCTTTAACAAAACATATCAGGTGTGTGTGTGTGTGTGTGTGTGTGTGTGTGTGTGTGTGTGTCTTTATTGGGGCTATGTTTTGGAGTCCGGTCATTTTGGGGCAAGGTTTCTGAGGTCAGGTTAGGGTTAGGTTAGGTTAGATTAGGTTACGTCAGGTTAGGGTTAGATTGGGCTATGGTGAGGTTAAATTATAGTTAAATTAAATTATGGGTAGGTTAAGTTAAATTATGGCAAAGTTACATTATGATTAGGTTTGGTTAACTTGTGGTTAGGTATGGTTAAGTAATGGTTAGGTTGTTTTGTTAAGGTAAGTTATGGTATGTTTAGGTTAGGTTAGGGTAGGGTTGGGTACGTTAGGTTAGGTTAACGTTAGGTTATATTAGGTTAGGTTAGGGTTGGGTACGTTAAGGTGGCTAATCTTCGTGTGAAATTAGCTGGGGTGTGTAATCTGCAGGTGATCCGAAGCGACTTTCTGTAGACGACCACACATCCTGGCATCGACTAGCTTAAGTGAAAAGTGTATCCAACCTTTTAACCTTCCTTACAGAGTCACCTTGTACACAGTTTGGTGTTAAAGAGTCACCTTGTAAAGTTTAAACTAATCCTAACTTAACATAATCTAACGTAACTTAACCCAACCTAACCTAACCTTATGTAAAGTAAGCCCCCAGGTTGAATGAGGGTGGTTAATAATCAGGTGAAATAAACTGCTGGCTGATTGATCTTAAGGTAAATATAAACTGGGTTGTGTAATCATCTGGTCATAGCTATTGCAGAAGTGTTGTGACAATCATCTCACCTCTAACAGCTTTATAATTATATGTAGTGAGACTGACCTTAACACTGAGGTCGTTGCCTTATACGGGGTAGAGATATAATGAAAATACTACAGTGTTTATGTATCAAGGCTGCAGTGCCATGGTTTGCTGGCTGTTGCGTCACCCCTTGGCACTGTGTGAAGGCCAGGAGTGTGTGTGTGTGTGTGTGTGTGTGTGTGTGTGTGTGTGTGTGATCACTGTTGGTGGCTGTCAGGGTAGTAAGATAGTGCTGTAAGTACTAGTGTAGTTATGATATTATTGGTATATATACAAAAAAACCTCGTAAGTGAAGTTGTAAGAATGCTCCTAACTGGCTATGCTGAGCTAAAGATATAAAAAAGAGGAAATTGCACCAAAATTTGGGGAAAATAGTAGCACAATTTGAGTACGATTCTACCTTAACTAGACACGACATTTTAGCACCAGGTTAATCGGTTAAATGTTCAGGATCTTTTAAAATCAAAATATATAATAATTATCTTCTGACGTGGGGGGGGGGTGAGAACGTATGTAGTGAGGGTAGAATCTCAGTCAAAATTTAATGTTTTTTTTATGTTAATTTGTGTTTTGTTAAAATTAAAAGGCGTTTGTCTGTAATTTTTTTTGTTCTTGTCGAGAATTAATGCTGTTTTAGGTTAATTTTGTATTTTGTCAAATTTTAAAGCCATTATTTATGTTAATTTTGAAAACCAGTTAAATGCAGTCTCACTTCGTCCCTCACCAGGAAACTTGATGACAATAATAGTTTTTAATCCAGACCTTAATCAGTATTTTGTAACTTGTTATTATTATTATTAGTAGTAGAAGTAGTAGAAGTAGTAGTAGTAATGGTGAAAGTAGTGTGTGTGTGTGTGTGTGCACGCTGATGTGATTAATAAAAAAAACAGGCTCTCCATGCACGTACACGCTAATGTGACCACATACATGTATTAAAATTTGAAATACACACACACACACACACACACACGCACACACACAAACTTGACCTTGACCACAGAAGGGTCAAGACGTACCTGGCGCTCCTCTCGGAGCAGCCAGGTCAACTGTTAAGTTGGCCCATACCAACCCCCTCCCCTGAACCCTCCTCCCCACCGGAATATCAACAAGTTCCCGCCAGAAGTTACAATTTCATTTAGGAAAAGAACGGAACCAGTGTTAAACAGAGGTGAACAGTAGGGTTGCTCATTTTTCCCAATTTTAGAAAATTGTGGGTGGGGGTGTTTTTTCCCATTATATCGTTACTCCTAAATTCATTGGTGCCAGAATTAATGAAATCCAACATGTTCTAGGGGTCGCGAATCCAAATATAAAAAATGAATTTTTGCGAAAAAACGTCAAAACTCAAGCTTTTTCTCTTATAGATCAGCAATCGCGCTGCTTTTCACTACTTAACCCTAATGGCTGGCTAGAGCAGCTATTCAGCTTTCCATTGACACCTAATTCGATTGCATGCACCTCTTAGTTGACCTTCTAGTTCAGGTCAAAGGCTTTACCTGCGTTAAGGGAACCAGATTCCAAAATATTCATAGTTTTGACTTTTCCATTTATTCGAAAACACATATCAATATTTTGCCGTCACAGTCTTTTCCATGATATATTTCCCTCTTAAAAAACAAACATCATTGAAATAGGTCAATAACTCTAGGAGGAGATGCAATTTGAAAGTTCAATCCCCCCTCTATTCAACTCTCACAGTTGCATCAGAGCAGACTTGCTGAAGCCACTCATCTGCTTCCTGTGCTTTTCCACAAGTTGCATGACATCCTGCAGCTGCTGCTCATCCTTCGTGACTGAACCAATGAAGTCCTGCATAAGCTTTATTCCCCTTTCGGCCACGTCATTGGTTACCTTCAGGCTTCTGGAGAAATCTTTCAGCTTCATGAACTCTTCGTTTTTCTCCCAGTCTTCCACCGGTGACATCAGCCATGCTGTGCCGCACACATGATGCTCCTTGAAGATCATCCATGAACGTTCATCTATCAGGTCGGAAAGCCGTGTAGTCTGTTGGATGACCAAGTTGTCGTTGGCGTAGTCGTTCGTTTCTTCTAGGCAGCTCAATTTGGTCGCCATCTCCTTTTTCTCTGCCGCACTCAACTTCTCGCTGCACAGCGACAGAACGACGGTCTGTGGCCTTAGATACCACAGGTGGCGGCTCGCGACCGCCAGCGCATCAGCCACCTCACAGTCCACGGCCCTGTAGCGGAGGAGTTCGTGATGCAGTTGCAGGTCATTCACAGGCGCATCCTCGGCTACTGGTGATTTCAGCCACGCCGGTGTGTACAGCAGAGACACAAAGATCGCCATCCTCTGCAGCTTGACGCACAGGTCACTGCTGAGCTCTAGCTGGTGGCTAAACATGTAGATCTTGAGGTAGTATATGATCTTCGCCATCCAGCGAGCGTGGTGACATGCGCCAGGACGCAGAAAGTGCGTGCCGCGCGGAGGATTCACACCGAGGACGAGGAGCGTTAGTTCTGCCGCTTCTCGGTAATCCTCTCTGGCCCATTCTGTGACGGTCAGCAGGTAGCTAACGGTCCTGTGTCGGAGGTGACTGAGCCAGTCAGACTCTGGTAGATTTGCAATGTCCAGCCTGAGATACTGAGAGTGATCTAGTTGACTCCACCTTTTCTTAAGAGTCTGGAAGAGAGGGTCCGTAGGGGCCGATGTTTTGCCGAAGATGTTGCTGGCAGCGGCTCTCACCACCAGTTCCATGACGTGGTGTCTGCACCCAAGCCTCAACAGCTGTTTTTCCAGCAGCGCCTCCAGATGGACAACCGCACCTTGGACTCGCCCTGTGTTGGACGACGTTGTATCAAAGCACAGTGCCTTGACGTTTGAAGCGCAGCTCCAGTCCTCGATAGCACGAGCTGTTGCGCGTGCCTGGGTCAGGCCAGTGCCGTCCTTCACTGGCAAGACAGCAAGCAGCTTCCCTTCCTCATGGCCGCGCCCTGAGATGAAGATGGCCTGTCGGTGTTCTTCTTCTCCCACGACGTTCTGAAATGAGAGAAATATAAAAATTCAGACAGATAATGAAGAATTATCAAGGCTGCCTTTTTCTCCAAGCTTTTTGTTAATGATTTGATACATTTCTAACAATATATTACAATAGTCTAGGCTTTGGTAAAATATTAATGTAGTACCTAAACGTGTTCTCACCTTAACCAGCTTACCATCCTAGTGCACCACTGCATGTGGTGGAGGCGTGAAGGCTTCCCTTTGTGCGCCAGCTACCTGACGACGGTGTGAAGCTCGCGCCTGTCTCGCAGTCTCTTTCGAGATTCGGAACTCAGACAGATCGCCTGGCGGGTTAGCAGAGCGCAGCACTGCTGCGACCACCGAAACTATCTGCGAGCAAAAGCAGGCAAGGGTGTCAGTAGAAAATGTCGACTGTTTAAGTGCTTATCAAATAATTAACAGAAATTTCAAACATTCCAAACACATTTATGGATACACTTACTTCGTTATTGGATATCCGAAGACGGTCAGCGAGTTCCTTTAATGCTGGCTCTTGGAGAATGCGACGTGGAAGCTGAACCGTCACATAAGGGTGCTTTGATGTGTACCTGCCAGGTTGTATCGCTGTGTCCTTTTTCTCCATTTCTACTTCCGTTGGGGTGTCAGCCACCACAGAGGTTTGAGGTCTCGAATCACTGCTGCTTGGTTCACAGGCTGCGAACCTTCCCTGTTTCGACCTTTGCTTCTCGACTCGTTCCTCCTGCTTTCTCTTCTTAGCGGCAAAAATCTTATCGTTACCACCCATGAACGCTTTTCTTTCTCCGCGTTGGTCTTGATAGAAGGCGATGTCTTGTTGTTTGTCGGCCGGTGTAAGCAGCCGGTTCTTCTCGATGTCCTCTACGGCGTCCGGTGCTCCGATGTCCCACAACAGGTCAAGTTGAGACTTGAAGTTTTCAACCTTGTCCTTTGCAGCCCTGTCCCGACGTTTTTGTAGACTTCTCCAGTGCTCCCATAACCTTGTCAGCTTCTCCCGGCACCCCCTCTCTGAGATAGTCTTGATGCGAGCTAAATTCCAGAACGTGAGTACGTTTCTCACTGTTTCTTTAAACGTCTCCTGTCTGTCACCAGATTCATTCACTGTGTGAAAGAAGAACTTCAGGACTTGACGCATCGTCGGGAGTTTACTGCCTCTAATTGACGATGCTGGCTGGCCTACTAGATAGATTTCAGTGGCAGAACGGGTAGTGGATGATGTTGGCCTGACAGTCCCCTTAGCATTCTCCCCCGACTGCGACTCACTCTCTTCCATGATTGTATGTATATAAACAGATGAACTCTGTAAGAAAAAAACGTTTTGTAATAAAACAAAATAGGCAAACAAAATAGGGTCACATAAGAGCAATTTAATCACCTGTAGAAAATACAACATAAAGAGATAACCATAAATTTACTGCCACACTATATAGCAGATTTGAGTAAATTATAAAATAACACCACAGTACCAACAACAACACAACACATGTCAAAACACTGCAAAGAAGCGCAGGGTTTTAAAGCTGCCAATGTGAACCTAGTGAATTTATAACTCCGTTAACGCAGGTAGGCTACAGCCTTTGACCTGACTTAGAAGGTCAAATAAGAGGTGCATGCAATCGAATTAGGTGTCAATGGAAAGCTGAATAGCTGCTCTAGCCAGCCATTAGGGTTAAGTAGTGAAAAGCAGCGCGATTGCTGATCTATAAGAGAAAAAGTTTGAGTTTTGACGTTTTTTCGCAAAAATTAATTTTTTATATTTGGATTCGCGACCCCTAGAACATGTTGGATTTCATTAATTCTGGCACCAATGAATTCAGGAGTAACAAAATAATGGGAAAAAACACCCCCACCCACAATTTTAAAAAGCAAGTGAGCAAACTCTTAGTGAATAACAGTGGTGAACAGTGCTTAAGTCAGTGAGAACAACTCAACAGCAACAGTCGTACCCAAGTTAACCTTCACACAGTGAGGTCCCAGGTACCCAGTGATAACGGCCCGTGATAACCAGTGATGTGTTAATCCGTCTACGATAGGAAGGCCTGGGACCAAACCTCACTCATATAACACCATCTGTGAGGGAATTACTACACCACATGTCCCTCATAACACCATCTAGGAGAATTTCACACTGTCAGGCCCTCATAACACCCACATCTGAGGGAATTATTGACACCACATGTAAGGTTCTCTCATAACACCATCTGCAGGGAGTTATTTTCACCACGGTGAGGCTCCTGCACACCATCTGTGAGGTACCACACACCCCACGTGGAGGTCCCCATAACACCATCTGTGTAATTATTACACCACGGGAGGTCCTCTATAACACCATCTGTGAGGGAATTGATTACCACGAGGCCCCCCATAACACCCACCATTCCTCTGCGAGGGAATTACTACACCACGCCAGGTCCCTCATAACACCATCTGAAGGAACTACTACACCACGTGAGTTCCTCCTAACACCATCTGGGAGGGAGTAACTACACTACAAGTTTGCTGTTCAACACCTACATTAATCTGTATGTTCACTGTATGTTCCTTTACCTTTCTCTAATGAAGGCTTTTGTTAAACCACCAATGTATGTAATAAGTCATTTATGTCCAATGTATATTTTCAGCCATCAGGCTGCAGAATTTTTTCAATAAACCGTTAATTATTATTATTATTATTATTATTATTATTATTATTACTACTACTATTTTTTTTTAACGTTGCCTCCAGCCTCCCCCAATAGCCACACCTTCGCCGCCATTTTATAACCTTAAAATTAAATATCCTAATACATATGTAGCTATCCTAGCTGGGTTGAGTTAGTTGAGCCGCAGATCTATGTGGCATTCAGTGACTGTTGCCTCGTAGTCAATATCTGCAACTGTTGTCGGCTTTGGGGCCGATGCTCTCATTCTCCTGAGGTAGAGCAAAGCAGACCTAAGGAGAGAGAAGGACAGTCGACATCTCATCCAGGCTGTAACATAACTTCTGGGCTGCTGCCTATGTTCAGATAGCACCTCCGCGAGTCTGGCATGGAAGCATCTTGCACTTGGTCCCATCCCACCAGAGGTTGTGAACACCAGAGGAGTGAAGCTGCCTAGATCAACGATCTGAATTCTCTCCCCATATTCCCTTATCTTGTCGTTCTCGTTCCTCCTGTGTGCAGCAGCGAGAGCTAAGTTACAGTGACATGCGGCCATGAGATAAAAAATCCTGATGTTGAAGAAGGTTCGCTGTCCCCGCGTCCAGAATCGCCGAGCACTGACGTCAACACGGGCTTCGTTGGATGTGTTTGAAGTCCCATGTTGGAAAATCTCACACTGACATCACGGCAGAATTCCTTCAACACATTTGCTGTGAGATCACTTACTTAATCATGCCTCATGCATATGAAGCCCCCTTTCTTCCACACCATGGCATGATCGACGTCATAGGAAGAACCACACATACATTGGGAGGGCAAACCTTCTGCTGGCCTACCGTACCTTAGAGTAATGGCATCAGTAAATTCTTGTTTAATAAGACTGAAACCATTTGTCCTTATCGGTAACGTAGTTAACCAGTTCGAGGCGCCCACCTTCTGGCCTATAGTTACTTTTTTTGTTTTAATGCTCTGGTACTTGCAGCATCAGTTGCTGCAACTTATCACTTTGGCTGTGCTGTCGTTCTGTCGTAATGGACCGTCGAATCTTGTTTACTTCCCTGGTATCCACCACACCTGTTGCGTTCTGAGCTATTATGTGGTTGGTGAGGGCTGCTGTGAGCTTAACTGAGTTTTGATGTTCGGTGGCAGCAATCTCCTCTGGATTGGACAATCCCATTCCTCCCAGTCTCGGTGGTAGTGCAAGGAATGATCTTTGTGCTGTGGTTAAGTGAAGATGTTTCACTAATTTTGGAATGAAATTGACGCTGATAGCTTCTTCCAGAGGGTGGAGGAGGGGTCCCATATCAGGGATAGTTCCAGCGATGCTTGACTCCATGGGTGAATGCCGCAAAAGCCACATGTGGCTCTGCGTTAGCAATATCAGACAGAGCTTGGATTTCCCTGACCCACTCATTCACCTTTCCCAGTATGTATTCGGTCTTGAAGTCCGTCGTGCCGATTACTGTGCCTAGAAGTCTTTGACCATCCATTCTTGGACCTCACTTCCACCGAACACCTCCATTGCCCGTTCATAATGTTCTGCCTTCACAATGAGGAAGGACTTGCTGGCGTTTGGGTGGTAACCTATTTGTGGACCTCGTGATGTTACCAGGTTCGACCACTTTTTAATGTCCTCCACTTTTCCTGCTCCTTGTAATGTCGTCAGCGTATGCCACTTGCTTGACCTCAGTTGTTTCAAATTTTATTGTGTGTTGGAGCACGGATAGGCCTATTGCGTACATTGCCATTGCAACAGGGTCCCCCTGCGTTGTTCCCTCGGTTGACTGTATGATAGAATCACCTCTTAGAGCCTTATTGTTTTCTATGTAAAGGTCTGATGGAATCCTATAGGAATACGTGCGCACGTGGGTGTGTAGGCCACCCCCTTGTGGGCGACAATCCACACTTCAGAATGATACACTGGGAGCAGGAATTGTCACACCTAACACTTGTTTATATATCCCTGGCAGAAATAACCAATATTTCTATGGTCGCACTGATGTAATATTAGTTATATATACTAACTTGGTCGGCCGACACTACATGAAGTGACCGTTACTTGGTGGGGTGGGCGACCACAAGCGTAGAGCACTTGGCTCAATAGGGGCGAAAGTCTCGATGCCACCCCTGCTAAAGTAGGCCTATCGACATTGGCACTGGCACCTGGCACCTGCAGTAGCCGTCCAACCAAATACTCACAAACTCGCTTGGTGATCGCCGGTGAACACACGGAATATTTGCGATTAATGCCGTAAGGGATGAGAAGAACCTTCGGTGACAATGCTTAGGGTGACATCCGATATTCACCGACACACTGTGAAATTCCCGCTCCCACACTCCGAATATGTCCCCTCCAATAACACTCCACCACACCCACGCCGCGCTGGCCCACTATTACTACTACTCGGAATCAAGTATGACGATCATCCAGCAATGATACAACGATATGAGTTACTAAGGATGTCACCTTCGTTGGTGAGCTCTGAGGTGACTCGAAAGGCCGATACGGGACCGGCAGGGTCGTCCACAGATGTTGCTGCACATGTGGATGGCTACATCTAGTGCGGGAGGGGCGGCGGCAGAGTGTTTCCAGCGTTGGCGCTTGTCTGCCTCAGTATGCAGTCGGGCTAACTTGAAAGTATTGACACCTTCTCGTGTGATGCTCCTCCAAGCGTTACGGTGTGAAGTAATCATCTCCCAGCTGAGGGGGTCGATTTGGCACTTTTTCATGTTTGTCTTAAGACTATCCTTATACCTTTTCAATTGCCCGCCGGCGTTACGTTTACTATTCGTTAGGTGACTGTAAAGTAGCTGCTTTGGCAGTCTACTGTCGTCTATGCGGGTAACATGGCCAGTCCAGCGTAGTTGTTCATGGATAATGGTAGCCTCGATGCTCCTCCAGTTGGTGTCAGCAAGAATACTGGCATTTGTTCTCTTGTCTTCCCAGCGAACTCGGAGGATGGAACGTAGACTACGTTGGTGAAAGTTTTGAAGTGCTTTGAGGTAACTCCTGTATATGACCAATGTCTCGCTGCCATATAGCAGGGTGTGGAGGACCACTGCTCGATATATGTGCAGCTTTGTAGATAATTTCAGCTCCCTACAGCTGAAGACACGATTTTGGAGTTTGCCAAAGGCTTGAGATGCACAATTGCACATCTGATCCGATGCTGAATTTCTTCATTGATGTCTGCGGTGGTGGACAGGTCAGAGCCGAGATACCGAAAGTGGGCAACATTTGAGAGGGTAGTACTGTTAAACTGGATGGATGGTGTGAGCAACAAGGGTGAGGTCATCTGCATACTGAAGCTCAGTAATGGACACTGCCGACACCATTGTTCTTGCCTGGAGTCGTCTTATGTTCAAAAGACCCTTCATCCGGTACTGGATGTCCACCCTGCCGGCTAAATTGGCTCTGGCACAAGTAAGGAAGGCAGCCAAGAAAATGGAAAAGAGAGTTGCTAACAGTACACACCCTTGTTTAACCCCCGTTTGGTTGGGGAAGAACTCAGACTGGATGCCATTGTGCAGGACACTGCCGTTCTTGCCATCGTGTAGTTGTCTCACAATGGTGATGAATTTTGGTGGGGAGCAAAAATGGTTGAAGGTCCGCCCGAGGGCTTTCCTGTTGATCGAGTCGAAGGCATTGGTTAGGTCGATGAAAGCCATGTACAGGTCACGATGCAATTATCTGCACTTTTCCTGTATCTGGCGGGCAGCAAAGGTCATTTTAGTTGTACCACGTGATGGTCTAAAGCCACATTGATATTCTGGGAGGAAGTTTTCCGCCTCAGTAGGACTTGGGCGATAATCTTGCCGGCTATGGCCAATAGCGAGATCCCGCGGTAGTTGCCACAGTCTGACCAGTCTCCCTTATTTTTATAAATATCGATGATGGAGGCGTCTTTAAGAGCTGGGTGGATTTTCTCCTTTTTCCATATATTCTCCTAGAGAGAGTGGAGATGTATGGTAAGTAGAGGTCCTTTTGCTTTATACACCTCGGCTGGGATTCCATCAGGCCCTGATGCTTTGCTATTTTTCATCTGTTTGATGGCAGTAGCCACCTCGTCCAGGAATGGAGGACTGCTGTAGTGGGTCAGCTCTGGATGCTGAGGGACCTGCTGGGTTGTCAGGACATCCAGATCGGTGTTTCAGTTGAGCAGCTAAAGGTAGTGCTCTTTCCAGCACTGAAGGATGCCTTCTTCGTCTTTAATTTGGAATTTACGTCGGATGAGCAGAAGGGGGCTGCGCCATAAGTGATTGGTCCATTAAATGTTTTAGTGAAATTGAAAATTTCGTACGCACACACACACAACACACTAAGAAGCAGAGTTGGTGCTATTACATGTATAAGAAGTGAAGGTCAGTCTCCAGTTGGCGAGGCTGGCAGCAGGGGGACTTAAGGTACGTATATTAAAAAAACAAAAAGTTTGTACCCCAAAAAAACTGTTCAGTTGACCTTTAATGTGAAGAGTGTTTATATTAACATATTTCCCGCGTAGAACATGTATTTATTCTTTAGTGATTGTTTGTTTCTATGATATATTAGAGCATGGAGGATTTTTCCTCCTGGGTTTCTCTTATTGTGTCCTAAGGTTGTTGATACTACAGGTACTGCATTTATAATGGCGGTTGTCGTCTCCGGTTACTGCGTCATAGTGACGCAATGTGTCACTTCCCTGATGTTTCAGATTCGTTTATTTCATATTGTTGAGGGAGAGAGCGAGGGTGGCTTCTATGTTGTGAAGAGTTCACGTGGAGAACAAGAGGTCGTAGGTTACACTTGGTGACGAGTGATACAGCTCAGTAACAGGTACACCATCATAGAGGGAGCCTAGTGATGTTACTCGCCATGCCATTACAATAGTACCAGAAGTGCTTGACAACCGTTATTACTATATATAAATTATATAAAGGAGGTGTACATAATACTTATAACTTCCATCAATTCAGTTCATCTTGTTTCAAATATCATTAGTCTTTTTTGGCAAGCGGATGTGTGATCTCTCCTGCGCTTTATATATATATATATAACTTCAGGGTTGTCTATTTATCGACTTATCCAATCCATCCATCATCTCTATCATTATTCAGAGAATTCTATCCCATCATTTTTTTGCGTTGTTAGACTTTTTTGTTACTAACCTTGTTATGGGCTTAAAAACCTTCGTTATTGATTGGTTGATTTGTGGAATTTAGGCTCAAAGCCAAGCACGGGAGCCAATAGGCCTTTCAACGCTGTGACCTTCGTTGTTGAAGTGCAGTAATAACATTATAACAACAACAATCTATCATATATCTATACAGTATACCTATACATTCCTCCATACAAATGTTTGCGGACGATGCCAAGTTATTTAGGGAAATTAAGAACCAAGAAGGCTGTGAAGAGCTGCAGAAGGATCTCTGTGAGCTCCAAGAATGGTCAAATAAATGGCTGCTAAGATTCAATGTCACGAAGTGCTAAGAGGATGCACCAACGGTAAGGAGGCGCATCATATGCCCCAACGGGACGAAGAAACTGCATTAATTGAGACTGAATGTGAAAAGGACCTGGGTGTGTATGTTGACAATGAGCTGAAGTTCTCGGGCCATTGTGAGAAGAAGGTGAATCAAGCAACTAAATTAGTAGGTCTACTTCTTATAAGAAGGTCGTAATGATCTTAAAGAGTGAGGTGCTTCTCCATCTGGAGTACTGTCACCCTCTGGTCCCCGAGATATGCCAGGGACTGTCAGTTGATTGAAAATGTCCAAAGGACTGGTGCCTGCACTTCGGCACCTCAGCTACCCATAGAGATTAGAGCGCCTGCAATTGCCTAGCTTATACTATAGGCGAGCAAGGGGGACCTAATTGAGGTGTATAGACACCTCAAAGGGCACTACTCAGTCGAGTGGCCTTACCTGGAGCTGGCGGACGCTCCCCCCACAAGAAGCCGCAAGTCTAGAAAACTGTGAGAGCAAACTTTATCGGAGGGAGAGTTGCGAACCCGTGAAACAACCTGCTAGAGAGTGTTGTGACGGCACCGAGTGTGAGTTCTTTCAAGACCAGACTTGACCAGTACTGGTGCAGGTTCAGGTACATTCAGGAGCCAGTCCATGCCCAGTACTTTTCAACAGTGCGTAATAGAGACGTGACCGATCGCCCAAGCGGCTAACGAGCCGATCAGTGGTGAAGAGGATAAAAGTAAAAAAGTAAATCAGTTTCGTTAAATCAGCTACCTCATACTGAATTATTTCGTCAAAATCTAGCAATTGACAAGTTAATTATTTAAAACAAAATTGTGACAAGGTTAAATATTTTTCTAACATTGTGAGAAAATCAAGGTAAGTTTATAGTTGGCATTAGTAAACGAAGTCAGATATTAAGGTCAATTACCTGGCAGAAGAATGTTGACATTGCGAGAACACCCAGTGTGAGCTCACTCAAGACCAGACTTGACCAACACTGGCGAAGGCACAAATACATTCAGAAGCCAGTACTTGCCAGTAATGCTCTACAGAGACGTGACTGTCCGCCTAAGAGGCTAAAGAGCCAATCAGTGGCGAAGAGGATAAAAGTAAAAAGTGTATAGTGTACGGAGTTGGCCGCCAGGGGAGATACGACGTAGAAAATGGGAAGATACAGGAACGGCTTTTGTTTTCAAGGGGAGACTGAGCTGTGATGTAGTTTAATCCCTTCAGCTTATTTCAACTGATGATTAATCATTTTAACTCAGGTTAGATGAAATAAACTGGCGAGGATAATCTTCAGGTGATCCAGGGCAGCATTCAAGCCAGCACCTCGATATTTTGCTTCGAGGTAATAAAAGGTCGCCAACAAAACTAAACTAGGATACAAAGAAGTTTTTCTCTTGATAAACACGAGGTTTTAACAGCGATTAAAACACAATAAATATACACCAGTGAGAAACTTGCTTACTCATATAAATATGAAAATCAGACGTCATATATGGCGGGAAATACATGTGTACGTAACTAGTACTCTTATGTACCTGTATATATAATTTTACACTATCACCGTCATAATTACACGTGCTGTACTGTACTGTATTATGGAAATTAAGCGAGCGTCATGAGTGCAGTTGCATCAAAGTCTTGAAAGTTATCTTGGAATTTACTGCACAAGACGTATGATTAATTATTTTTATTATTGTTAGTAGTAGTAGTAGTAGTAGTAGTAGTAATAGTAGTAGTAGTAGTAGTAATAGTAATAGTAGAATATTATTTTATCATTGTTATTATTGTTATTCAAAGTTAAGATAATGATACGAATTAATTGTTAAAAAAATATTACATACACACACACCGTCTTCAGCCTTCATGGATTTATCAACATCCTCTCACCAACAGTATAGTACAAAGATTGACGATCAACCAACAACTGATATACATAGGTGACAATTTCAACTCGAGAGAATGAAACAACTGTTCGAGTGACATTCAGTGGTCAGCGGTTAATGGTGACCTGACGAGGACCTGACACACCCAGGGACCACCGTACACTCACCACCACCAACACTGGATGAGAAGCCAAGAAAGACTCCAAACTACATCAGGAGAGAAAAGACTGTTTACAAGACCAGCTCCCACAGTACCAGTTCGATAAGTAATCTATATGTTGACTCTGTTTATTTATCTGAGGACTAGTGGTGTAATGGTCAGCATCCTTGACTCGCAAACGAGCGGACTCGATTTCGATCCTCGGGCAGGATGAAACTAGGGCAAGTTTCTTTATGCCATCTGCCTCTGTCTACCCAGCAGTAATTGGGAACCTGGATGTTAATCGATATGCGGATCGTATTCCGGGGTAATGGTTAGCCAGTGCAGTTGGCGAGCTGTCCAGTCTTCTCGGACTATTCAGAATACACTGTGTCTTCCAGCTCGTTAACTTAGGGTGTGGTTGATGTGTTGGCGACAGCTTCTACACCTTAACAAATTCACGCCTAGAAGACCCTTGGGCCGGCCATCCTTTATTTCGTGGGGCTTCCATTATTATTATTATCTCCTTGTACATAAAGCTTTTGTCAATCAAGTGACCCACTCCCCGATTTCGCCATGCTGTATATAACTTATCATCTCTGTTCATTTTATATTTTCAGCCTTCTAGCTGCCATGTTATCTTAATAAACCTTTAATTATTATTATTATTATTATTACACTGCTACTACAACTACTCGTACCACTACTACTACTTTTTTCTTTTTTACGTGGCCTCCAGCCTCCCCCAATAGCCACACCTTCGCCGCCATTTTATTACCTTAATATTAAATATCCTAATACATAAGTAGCTATCCTATCTGTGTTGAATTAGTTGAGCCGCAGATCTATGCGGCATTCAGTGACTGTAGCTTTATAGTCAATATCTGCAACAGTTGGCGGCATTGGGGCAGAGGCTCTCGTTCCCCTGGGGCAGAGCAAAGCTGACCGAAGGAGAGAGGAGGACAGTCGACATCTCATCCAGGCTGTAACATAACTTCTGGGCTGCTGCTTCTGCTCAGATATCACCTCCGCGAGTCTGGCGTAGAAGCATCTTGCACTTGGTTCCATCCCACCAGAGGTTGTGAACACTAGAGGAGTGAAGCTGCCTTGATCATCGATCTGAATTCTCTCCCTGTATGCCCTTATCTTGTCGTTCTCGTTCCTCCTGTGTGCAGCATCGAGAGCTGAGTTACGGTGACATGCGGCCATGGGATCAAAAATCCTGATGTCGAAGAAGGCTCTCTGTCCCAGCGTCCAGAATCCTCGAGCACTGACGTCAACATGGGCTTCGTTGGACGTGTTTGAAGTCCCATGTTGGAAAATCTCACCGTCCAATGGAAGGAGGGTCGGTTCTACACTGACATCACGGCAGATTTCCTTCAACACATTTGCTGTGAGATCCGTTACTTCGTCATGCCTCATGCATATGAAGCCCCTTTCTTGCACACCATGGCGTGATCAACATCATAGGAAGAGCCACACATGCATTGGGAGGGCAAACCTTCTACTGGCCTACTGTACCTTAAAGCATTGGCATCTGTAAATTCTTGTTTATTGAGACTGAAACCATTTGCCCTTATCGGTAACGTAGTTAACCAGTTCGAGGCGCCCACCTCCTGCGCTATAACTACTTTTTTTTTTAAATTCTCTGGTACCTGCAACAACAGTTGCTGCAAATTATCACTTTGGCCGTGCTGTCGTTCTGTCGTAATGGACCTTCTAATCTTGTTTACTTCACTGGTATCCACCTCCCATTGTTGCGTTCTGAGCTAGTATGTGGTCCGTGAGGGCTGCCGTGAGCTTAACTGAGTTTTGATGTTCAGTGACAGCAATCTCCTCTGGATTGGTCATTCCCATTCCACCCAGTCTCCGTGATAGTGCAAGGAGTGATCTTTCTGCTGGGGTTAAGTGAGGGTGTTTCACTAATTTGGGAATGAAATTGACGTTGATAGCTTCTTCCAGAGGGTGGAGGGGGGGTCCGATATCAGGGATAGTGCACATCAGGTAGTTCCAGCGATGCTTGACTCCATGGGTGACTGCTGCAAAAACCGCATGTGGCTCTGTATTAGCAATCTCAGACAGAGCTTGGATTTCCCTAACCCACTCATTCACCTTTCCCGTTATGTACTCAGTGTTGAAGTCCGTCGTGCCAATTACTGCGCCTAGGTGTCTTTGGCCATCCTTTGTTATTTTGACCTCACTTCCACCAAACACCTCCATTGCCTGTTCATAATGTTCTGGCTTCACAATGAGGAAGGACTTGCTGGCGTCTGGGTGGTACCCTATTTGTGGGCCTCGTGATGTTACCAGGTCCCACCACTTTTTGATGTCCTCCACTTTTCCTGCTCCTGTCAGGTCATCAGCGTACGCCACTTGCTTGATTTCAGTTGTTTCAAGTTTTATTGTGTGTTGGAGCACGGATAAGCCTATTGTGTACATTGCCATTGCAACAGGGTCCCCCTGCGTTGTTCCCTCGGTTGGTCTGTATGATGGTATCACCGTTTAGAGCCTTGTTGTTTACTATATAGAGGTCTGATGGATTCCTATAGGAGTTTTCAACATACATTGCAAAGCTTGGACACTTGATATTGATGTTGTGCAGTGCGGCTTTGCAATTAAGTATGTTGAATGCAATTGAAGCCTCCAACAGGAGAACGGCCTCACAATCACGCTGCTCAAATATCATTCTCATGGCGTGAATGGCCGCCTCCCCTCCAGCCTGGTGGCCAGCATCAAACTTGCAGGTTTGCTGCTGCTGCCTTGACATCATCCTTTACCACCTCCATTATGCATTTTCCGATGATCCGCCTCAGCACTTCCCCCACCCCTATAGGCCTACATCCTGGATTCTTATCCAGGGGAATGAGGCAGCAGGCAGTCAAAGCATGGAGGTGTTGGCAGCACGAGGATGCCAACTTTCTTGCAAGGACGGCAATGGCAGTGCAGAGATCACTTGCTACAGGGCCAAACTTATTAGTGCTGAGAATGACTCTCCAACCGTTTGCATTTGGTGGGATATAGGCACCCTGGAACCTGGTGCCTTCGTTTGTGCTTAGTCTTTGTGTGTGTCCTCTGACAGAATAGATGTGGTATTATGATTCAATGATATGGCTTATTAAAGATGTCATCTTCGTTGGTGAGCTCTGAGATGACGGGACCACAGATGTTGCACACGTGGATGGCTACATCTAGTGCAGGAGGAATGGCGGTAGTGTCTTTCCGGCGTTGGCATTTGTCTGCCTCAGTATGCAGTCGGGCTAACTCGAAAGTAATGACACCTTCTCGTGTGGTGCTCCTCCAAGTGCTACGGAGTGGAACAATTGTCTCCCAGGTGAGGGGGGCCGATTTGGCACTTTTTCAGGTTAGTCTTAAGACTGTCCTTGTACCTTTTCATTTGCCCGCCAGCATTATGTTTACTATTCGATAAGAAACTGTAAAGTAGCTGCTTTGGCAGTCTACTGTCGTCCATGAGAGTAACATGGCCAGTCCAACGTAGTAGTTCATGGATAATGGTAGCCTCGATGCTCCATCAGTTGGTGTCAGCAAGAATACTGGCATTTATTCTCTTGTTTTCACACCGAACTTGGAGGATGGAGCATAGACTACGTTGGTGAAAGTTTTCAAGTGTCTTGAGGTGCCTCCTGTATATGACCCATGTCTCACTGCCATATAGCAGGGTGGGGAGGACCACTGCTCGATATACGTGCAACTTTGTCGTTAATTTCAGCTCCCTGCAGCTGAAGACACGGGTACAGAGTCTGCCAAAGGCTTGAGATGCACATCTGATCCAATGTTGAATCTCTTCAATGATGTCCGCAGAGGTGGACAGGTAGAAGAGATACTGTATGGATAGTGGAGGTGTGGCTGAACCAGGGGTAGACTGAAAGACAATGTGAGGCCCAATTGTGCAAACACATCTGCATAGGTGTTCAGGATCTCCTGTAGGTTGTGCTCAGTGTGAGAGACAAGAGTGAGGTCGTCTGCATACTAAAGTTCAGTAATGGAAGCAGCCAACACCTTTGTTCCTGCCTGGAGTCGTCTTATGTTGAAAAGACCCTTCATCCGGTACTGGATGTCCACCCCGCCGGCTAAATTGGCACTGGCATGAGTCAGGAAGGCAGCTAAGAAGATGGAAAAGAGAGCTCGTGCCAGTACACATCCCTGTTTTACCCCCATTTGGATGGGGAAGAACTCAGACTGGGTGCCACTGTGCAGGACACTGCTGTTCTTGCCAACATGGAGTTGCCTCACAATGGCGATGAATTTTGGTGGGCAGCCAAAATGGCTGAGGGTATGCCAGAAGGCTTTCTTGTTGACCGAGTCACAGGCCTTGGTTAGGTCGATGAAAGCCATGTACAAGTCACGATGCTCTTCTCTGCACTTTTCTTGTATCTGGCAGGCAGCAAAGATGATGACTGGTGCCTCTTGTTGGTCTAAAGCCACATTGATATTCTGGGAGGAAGTTTTCCACCTCAGGAAGAATTCTGTTTAGGAGGACTCGGGCGATAATCTTGCCAGCTATGGAGAGCAGCGAGATACCGCCGTAGTTGCCACAGTCTGACTAGTCTCCTTTGTTCGTATAAATATTAACGATCGAGGCGTCTTTAAGAGCTTAAAGGATTTCCTCCTTTTCCCACATATTCTCCATGAGAGAATGGAGACGGCTGGTAAGCAGAGGTCCTCCTGCTTTATACACCTCGGCTGGGATTCCACCAGGCCCTGAGGCTTTGTTATTTTTCATCTGTTTGAAGGCAGTCGCTACCTCATCCAGGGTTGGAGGATAACTGATGTGGGTTAGCTCTGGATGCTGAGGGACCTGCTGGGTAGTCAAGACATACACATCGGTGTTTCAGTTGAGCAGTGCCTCGTGATGGTCTAAAGCCACATTGATATTCTGGGAGGAAGTTTTCCGCCTCAGGAAGAATTCTGTTTGGGAGGACTCGGGCGATAATCTTGCCAGCTACTGAGAGCAGAGATCCCACGGTAATTGCCACAGTCTGAGCGGTCTCCCTTGTTCTTATAAATATGGACAATGGAGGCGTCTTTAAAAACTTGGAGGATTTCCTCCTTTTCCCATATATTCTCCAGGAGAGAGTGGAGACGGATGTTAAGCAGAGGTCCTGCTTTATACACCTCGGCTGGGATTCCATCAGGCCCTGAGGCTTTGTTATTTTCCATCTCTTTGATGGCTGTAGCTACCTCACCCAGGGATGGAGGATAGCTGAAGTGGGTCAGCCTGATGCAGGGCTTCAATGCAGATTTTTCGTTTGGGGTTTACTCCCGTAGCCTTATACCTACCAAGGTTAATCTGCAAGGCAGCGTGGCGGTGGTTGGTAGGCGCCAGGACGTGTCCACATGCCAGTGGGCCTATGTGCTGTCCCTCTGGGGCCCACTGCTACTCAGAGATCCCCTGCTGATCTAGCCTGGGCCCACGAGGCACCCATTTACAGTGTGTTGACACGAGGAGGCACAGCAGCAGTCTTGATGGTGAGGAGGCTGTATACTGGCAGGGGAAGACTTATGCAAGCTGCTTCCCTGTTCACCACGAGGACTAGCCAGCGGCGGCAGCTGAAAGCGAGAGGGAGCAAGCAGTGCTTGAACCTTAACACTAACTTAATGCTGCCACTCTAGACGCATTCACCACCCTGTGTGTGACACACACACACACATACTAAAATAAACAAATATATTGCCAACTTTTCCACTTAACATATGTATACATATAACTTTTTTCTTCGTGTTTTTCTTTGCTTTGGAACATACATAGTGAGTTAAACTATTGTTTGCACAAAATGTGTTCCTTAGCTGTTATCGAGTCTTGTATAAGTATTTTCCTGATATGAGAATGTAAATATCTAAGTCGCCATGAGTGTTCATGTTATTAAGGAATAATGTTGAAGTGAAGTGAATTGAAACAGTTTATTTAGCCAGAAAAACACAGATACAGAGTGGATGATAATAATAACAATATTAACATGGCTGAGCCAGTTGGGAACATGAGCTCTCTTTTAGACACCTGATATACAGTATACTATACATTAATCTCAAGGAAGTATTGTGTAACATTTAGTATCATCTGGAATAGTACAATAGCATGGTGGTAATAAGAACATCTCATAATGTTACCACGATTATCACTTCAATATTTATTCATTTTATTTATTTATTATTATTTTTTAGTTTATGTTTTTAATTCCACTCTAATATATATATATATATATATATATATATATATATATATATATATCAATCAACCTCAACCCGCCAGGATTCGAACCCACGGCCCACAAGCCTATGACTGTGACCGGGGAACGCTAACCGCTGGACCACCAGGATACTTAGCATTCCACACAAAGCCTGTTCACAGCCATGGCTTGTGGGCCATGGGTTCGAATCTGGCGGGTTGAGGTGTTGATTGTATGTAGAAGTCCGCGTGCTTTATTGGGCTAATGAAATATATATGGATCCTCGTGTTTCGAAGCCGGATTTGGTAAAACGTTACTCTGACCACCTAAGTGATACGGGTCCCCATTAGAGGTTCACGGTGATGATCAACCGTATTACACACACACACACACACACACACACACACACATAAATTTATCAGATAATCATTGTTTTGGCATGCATTGAAATTCATCAGAAATGTTGCAAGTAACGTCCATTTAGAAAGATTAAAAAAAAAATGTGTCCCATTAGGAGACATCGTCCCTCTGTGTAATTGTGTATACCTTTCGGTGACATAATTTAAAGCTCTGTGTGTGTGCATGTGTATTTGTGTAAGTTTGCGTGTTATGAACCTAGGCAAGCGCTACCAGTTATATTTATTTAAAGCATCCAAGCACTAAAATGGTCATTTCTTCTTAATAATCAGGCAATGCTGCGCCTAAAACAAAAATTCCTGAAACTTGCAAATTCATTATTATGTGACGTCATTGGCAAATAGACCAAGTGCTTACGAACGCAATAATGTTATTTGTAGGGACGCTGGTAGTGTTTTATATTCTGTAATAATAATAATAACAATAATAATAATAATAATAATAATACAATAACAATAATAATAATAATAATAATAATAATAATAATAATAATGTGTATAAACTTGAAAGGAAGAACTAATTATAAAGGGACGGTGTTTAAAATAAATTGTACTCGAAATCAATAAGTTGCCTCCTAGCATCTACAGTACAATATTTGGCACCCTTACGGCGTGATACAATATGACACGGGTGCCGACTATTTTTTAGTGGGTGTGCGTAATCACCACATGTACTCTCACAACTAAAAATTAATACATGGACACAGTCACCACAGGTAGTTACAGCACGGAGTCACAACACAACATGCACAGTCATCACACATACACAGTCGCAACACACAATCGTAGTCACAACACGTACACAGTCGCAACAGGTGCACACTGCACAGTCGCAGTCACAGCGTGACGTACATACACAACAGGTGGTGTTGAAGGTTGGCCCGGCAGGGGGAGTGGGGCGGCATCTTGGGGAGTGGGGGAGTGCAGAGGTTACCAGGTACATACAGACAGGTGAATTTAGACGTAGGCTGAAGGATTCTTCATGTGACTTGTATGACTGGTTTATGGATGATAATATATTTTCTTTAATGTTTATACAGGTATATTTATGCCTTATTCAATGGTTTTGTTGTTAGTTATATCAGTATTCTGTCGGTGCCTATGTTCTGGTCGATAACTTTAAATAAAGAACTCGTCCACAGGAGGATGACTCACGTAAATGTTATTTCATATTAATCATGGTTATTCTTACACACACACACAAATCTGCATCCCGAACACGCTAGTAACTTCAGGAAAATGTTGGTCGCGATGGGGGAGATTTTACGCTCTTCCAAAAAATTATTACAGAAATTATGTTTATGACACGTCATTACTTCCTTCTCTGCTTTGTACTTCCCTCTACAATTCATAATATGTGTTATCATGTAAAAAATAAATACTTGGATTCACAGTGTTTATGCAATGAGCCATTGACACATATCCTCTTGCAAAGTAATCACCGTGATGGAGAAGGTAAAACAATGTAAATATCGAAATTGCGCTGATAAATAAGGACAAAGTGGAAATATTATGTCACTGGATGTATTAAGTCATAATTGAAATATCCCTTACATGCCTCCAAGTAAAGGAAGCATTTGGGTAAATAAAAGCGACCGGTGACGCATCCACTGCCCAGCCATATTTGTTTGACACAAAAATATTACGAAGGTTGTATTAATCCTCTCAGCAGATCATAGACACCTATGAAAGTCAGGGATAAACAAACGTGACATTACAAAGGTACTCAAACTATCCAACCAAGAGCAAACTCATAATAATGGTTTTAAATTAGACATTTAGATTTAGGCGCGAAATTGGTAAATATTGGTTTGGAAATAGAGTAGTGGATGAGTGGAACAAGTTACCAAACATCATCATTAACTCGAATACGCTGGATAGCTTCAAACATAGGTTGGATGGATATATGAGCAATAGGGGTTGGGTGTAAATGGAACTGCCAAGTATGGGCCAATAAGCCCGCTGCAGTTTCCCCCATTCTTATGTTTCAGTCTTAATAAAGTGCAGTACGACTAGTGGACTAGTGGATTGATTGTTCGTGTTTATCGTATGTGTCGAAGAATTTATCAATATCAAGAGAATGTGAAACAAGCACACGACTATGTGGATGATGAAAGTCTTGCTCATTGTGGATCATCCTCCCCCTCCAAGTATCCTCATACTCATGTGACATGACGCAGCACAAGAAGTCAGGAATAGATTTTCCTTCTGTGCTCCACATCATACGATACTCCATCGATCACTAACCTACCTTATGAACGTATACCTCTCGTCTCCACGCGTACAACCGCGCCGCGCATCGTACGAGCCTTGGATGACCCAAGGTGGGAAGTCAAGCATATGTAGCTCTTAAGTAACAGATTACTAAAGGCTATTTACCAATGCTTTGGTCCACACGCCCCTAAAGCTAACCAAAATTAAAAGATGATACTATCAACTTTGTGGTATGAAGCCATAAGGGTGATCTCCCTATCCCGGGGTTGCTTTTGGATAGAGGATCACACCACCTATTGCTCAGCCAATCAGAGGACGAGGTGGGCGGAGAGTAGACCTGCCATGTGGTGAAACGTCATAATTCGCGCTGCCAGAAAGAATACTATTTTCTTTTTAAAATCTAGAAATAAAATATACAATTCTTTATAACGGATATACTAAGTAATTTTATTTGAATTTACTGTAATAATTTCCTTAATTTTAGACAGGATCTTCAGGAGTTGTAAAAGTAAAAAAAAAGTGAAGGGCAACTAACTATGACGTTAGCAGCGGGGATTTTAAACAGTTGACGTGTGTTGTGGTACAGCTCGGTTGTGTCTCGCTGCCTGTTGGGAGAGGAAGCCACGCAGGGTCGTTTCCTCCAAAACCTTCACACGATTTGGAGGGATAAATTTTGAATCGTTTACTAACTACCTCTCAAGCAACGAGACCCTGGTAAGTGTATGTTAGTGTGTGTGTGTATATGTTCTGCGGGTTGTGACAAGAACTGTCAAAAGTGTGTCAAGTGCCGGTGTTGTGTTGTGATTGGGCACTACGCCAATGCCACACCGCTGACTGACACAGGTGTGATAATCATCTGTTTTTTTGAAAAAGAAAAAATAGAAGGTACCGTGGCATTAAGCAATATCTACATAGTGTTAAGAAACGATGTTGTTTGCTTGTTGAACGTGGGGAAAGCAATCGAGATATATCCAATAGGATAATGCCACGCTTATATCATGATTGAGATTGGTGACTGATAAAATAATCGAATATTCGCGGAAGTTGATATAAGATTTAGCTGTACATATGTCAAGAGAAGAGGAGTGGTTGTGTACGCGCTCAGGTAAGGTGTGTGTGTGGCGGCAGGTCGTGGGTAGGACCGGTGGAGGTGGTAGGAAATTCTTAGTGGTGGCGGTGGCCTCAGGCAGTGCTAGTCGCTGACCTACACACCGCTCCCTCCCTCTTTCTCCATCACTGCTGTTCCATCATTGCTGTTCCCTCCTTCCTCCATCTTTGCTGTTCCCCCCTTCCTCCATCATTGCTGTACCCTCCTTCCTCCATCTTTGCTGTTCCCCCCTTCCTCCATCATTGCTGTTCCCTCCTTCCTCCATCATTGCCGTTCCCTCCTGCCTCTTCCTCCATCATTGCCGTTCCCTCCTGCCTCCATCATTGCTGTTCCCTCCTGCCTCCATCATTGCTGTTCCCTCCTGCCTCCATCATTGCTGTTCCCTCCTGCCTCCATCGTTGCTGTTCCCTCCTTCCTCCATCGTTGCTGTTCCTCCTACCTCTTCCTCCATCGTTGCTGTTCCCTCCTTCTTCCATCGTTGCTGTTTCCCTCCTACCTCTTCCTCCGTCATTGCTGTTCCCTCCTGCCTCCATCATTGCTGTTCCTCCTTCCTCCATCATTGCTGTTTCCCTCCTTCCTCCATCATTGCTGTTCCCTCCCTACCTCTTCCTCCGTCATTGCTGTTCCCTCCTGCCTCTTCCTCCATCATTGCTGTTCCCACCTGCCTCTTCCTCCATCGTTGCTGTTCCCACCTGCCTCTTCCTCCATCGTTGCTGTTCCTCCTACCTCTTCCTCCATCATTGCCGTTCCCTCCTGCCTCTTCCTTCATCGTTGCTGTTCCCTCCTGCTTGTTTCCTCCATCGTTGCCGTTCCCTCCTGCCTGTTCCTCCATCATTGCCGTTCCTCCTGCCTGTTCCTCCCATCGTTGCCATTTCCCTCCTGCCTCTTCCTCCATCATTGCCGTTCCCACCTGCCTGTTCCTCCATCGTTGCCGTTCCCCCTGCCTCCTCATTGCTGTTTCCTCCTGCCTCCATCATTACTGTTCCCTCCTGCCTCCATCATTGCTGTTCCCTCCTGCCTCCATCATTGCTGTTCCCTCCTGCCTCCATCGTTGCCCCTCCTGCCTCCATCTTGCTGTTCCTCCTCCATCGTTGCTGTTCCCTCCTTCCTCCATCGTTGCTGTTCCCTCCTTCCTCCATCGTTGCTGTTCCCTCCTACCTCTTCCTCCGTCATTGCTGTTCCTCCCTCCATCATTGCTGTTCCCTCCTGCCTCAATCATTGCTGTTCCTCCTTCCTCCATCGTTGCTGTTCCTCTACCTCTTCCTCCGTCATTGCTGTTCCTCCTGCCTCTTCCTCCATCATTGCTGTTTCCCACCTGCCTCTTCCTCCATCGTTGCTGTTCCCACCTGCCTCTTCCTCCATCGTTGCTGTTCCTCCTACCTCTTCCTCCGTCATTGCCATTCCCTCCTGCCTCTTCCTTCATCGTTGCCGTTCCCTCCCTGCTTTTTCCTCCATCGTTGCCGTTCCCTCCTGCCTGTTCCTCCATCGTTGCCGATTCCTCCTGCCTGTTCCTCCATCATTGCCGTTCCTCCCTGCCTGTTCCTCCATCGTTGCCGTTCCCACCCCCACCTCTTCCTCCATCATTGCCGTTCCTCCTGCCTGTTCCTCCATCGTTGCCGTTCCCTCCCTGCCTGTTCCTCCATCGTTGCCATTCCTCCTGCCTCTTCCTCCATCGTTGCCGTTCCCTCTGCCTCTTCCTCCATCATTGCTGTTCCTCCTTCTTCCTCCATCATTGCTTCCCTCCTGCCACTTCCTCCATTATCGTGTGTTCTGTTCCTCCTCTTCCTCCATCGTTGCTGTTCCTTCCTGCCTCTTCCTCCATCGTTGCTGTTCCTTCCTGCCTCTTCCTCCATCATTGCTGTTTCCTTCCTCCTCTTCCTCCCATCGTTGCTGTTCCCTCCTGCCTCTTCCCTCCATCGTTTCCCTCTGCCTCTCTCCATCATTGCCTTCCTCCTGCCTCTTCCTCCATCATTGCTGTTCCCTCCTGCCTCTTCCTCCATCATTGCTGCCGCCGTTCCCTCCTGCCTCTTCCTCCATCATTGTTCCTCCTGCCTCTTCCTCCATCATTGCTGTTCCATCATTGCTCCTGTTGCTGCCCTCTTCCTCCATCGTTGCTGTTCCCTCCCTGCCTCTTCCTCCATCATTGCCGCCTCTTCCTCCATCGTTGTTCCCTCCTGCTCTTCCTCCATCGTTGCCGTTCCTCCTGTCTCTTCCTCCATCATTGCTGTTCCCTCCTGCTTCTTCCTCCATCGTTGCTTCCCTCCTGCCTCTTTCTCCATCGTTGCCGTTCCCTCCTGCCTCTTCCTCCATCGTTGCTGTTCCCTCCTGCCTCTTCCTCCATCGTTGCTGTTCCTCCTGCCTCTTCCTCCATCGTTGCTTCCTCCTGCCTCTTCCTCCATCGTTGCCGTTCCATCATTGCCATTCCCTCCTGTCTCTTCCTCCATCGTTGTTCCTCCTGTCTCTTCCTCCATCATTGCTGTTCCCTCCTGCCACTTCCTCCATCATTGCTTCCTCTCCTGCCTCTTCCCTCCATCGTTGCCGTCCCTCCATCGCTTGCCTCTTCCTGTTCCTCCTGCCTGTTGCCTGCCACCATCGTTGCCGTTCCCTCCTGCTCTTCTCCATCGTTCTCCTGCTGCTGTTCCCTCCTGCCTCTTCCTCCATCGTTGCCATTCCTCCTGCCTCTTCCTCCATCTGCTTCCTCCTGCCTCTTCCTCCATCGTTGCTTCCCTCCTGCCTCTTCCTCCATCGTTGCTTTTCCCTCCTGTCTCCCTCCTCCTCCATCATTGCTGTTCCCTCCTGCCTCTTCCCTCCATCATTGCTGTTCCCTCCTGCCTTTCCTTCCTGTTCCTCCTGCTCTTCATCATCCTGTTCCTCCTGCCTATTCCTTCATTATTGCTGTTCCCTCCTGTCTCTTCCTCCATCATTGCTGTTCCCTCCATTCCTTCATTGCCATTTTTCGTTAACCTGCCATCACTTTTTTTTTTCAATTTTTTTTCTTTGGTCTCTAGTTTTCTTGGGTTTTAGATGATTGACATTTATCTTTGGGGCAAATCATCCCCCTTCCCCTTTCCGCCCCAACAATGTAGGGGGGCCACGTTGGGAATGCGAGTTTGTGGGTGGCTAAAAGGTTAAAACTAACCTAACTGGCCATGGACCCCCCAATATTGCGTTTATTTTTGGGATGCGCTGCTAAATTCAAGTATATTCTTTCGTTTCCTGAAGATATCTTATTAAATGGTAAGAGAAGAAAATCGTATAAAGGTTAATGAAAAATGACCCATTGCTGTTCCCTCCTGCTTCCATCAATGCTGCCCCTCTTCCTCCAACTGTTAACAGTGCTCTTCACTATTTCTCTTCCACCACTGCTGCTATTTCCTCCCTTTCTCCTCCATCACCACTCTCCCCTCCACCTCTCATTCACCACTACTTTCCCTTTCTCCACTGCTACTCTCTCCTCCTCCAACAATCATCCCTCCCTCAGTTTTCCTCCCGGTCTTCAACCTCCCTCTCCATACTGTTTTCCATTTCTCCCACCGCCTCCCCCCTCACCTTCCATTCACCTCCTGACATCACTCCCCACCACCAGCCCCCCCCTCCACTCGTTCTCATTTATTCTCGTCTTTTATATTCTTCCATTCGTTTTACCTACCAACCATGTTTTTTTTTTCATTACAGTATTCTCTTTTCTCTACCGGTCATCTTTTTCAATTCTTGACCCTATTATTCTCTCGTACTCCTAACTATGTTCTAGAATGTTGTACCCCCCTCAACTCCCACCTGTCTTATCACACTGCACCACTCCTTTCTCCTTCCCTCACATTTTCTCCACTTAACCGAAGTAATGAATATTAGATTACGTTAGGGTGTCCCCCACCTGTGTTTCGTACGTCGTATGTGCTGCCAGAGGTGAGTGTTGGGAGTGCTTGGCTCCTGTGAACTATGAAGATGGGAATATACTAATTGCCCGAATTGTTGTGTACAGTATTGGAGATTAAACACTTGAGCCAATTGAATATATTAAATTACTGTATCGTTTCAGAAAGTGATATTCAACTCCTTTAGTTCATGTGCAGGAATAATTTATTAAATCCTTGTAAGAGGTTAGGTTTATTAAAATATTTTTTCATTACGTTAGGTTTTTTTAATGAAAAAAGGAAACTTTTGATGCGGTTTTCTGGGAAGGGTTTCTTGTAAGGGGCGTCACAGCGGATGCGTGTATCCTCATCCTGCCCTCGCTCGCTCGACGCTGTAATAGTACAATTTTCCGTGTAATATTCAAGAACAGTTGTGGGGTGTACGACGCCATTCACGATGACCTTCTTGCCCTGATCTTTTTTCAGCAATATCGCCTTTAACACATGGAATTCTACACTTTTCGAAGCTGTGGAGGGGTCTCGAACCAAGTTTCCTGGTGGGACTTATTAGCTAGTAGTACTCAAAATATCGAAACTTCGAGATCTCTCCAGAGCTTCGAAAAGGTGGTATTCCTTAAGCAAGATCAGGGCAAGAAGGCCATCTTAAATGGCGTCGTACACCCCATGACTTCGTGGATACGGTATATGATTAAGATAATGAGTTTGGTGTTATTTATGTATTTATCTCGATCTGTGTTTTATATATTCATTGGAGCTATATAACAATAATTTATCTGTACTTCATTTTCTAATGTTTACTCGTTGTTTTCGGTCGTCCAGCGAGGATCAACAGCGATATGGACGGATTGGATTGTAAGCTGAATTGTAGAGCAAAGAAAGGCCATACTGTAGGCTGTATAGTGAGGCCCAGCTTGTTAAATATGGCCTTGAGTGGAAGGTCGAGTGCTACCAGTGACAACACTGTTAAAACTGTCAAAAATTGGTTTTGTAAGAGAATTATCGCTGAATTGTCTGGTTTCTGCAGGAACGACTATTTTGTACAGTACTGCCAGAATTGTTTTTATTGTTTGATGCTTTTTTCCTGCCGAAGGGAAGGTCTTGGTACTTCTTAGCAAAATGCAATTCCGTTTTTCTCAATTTGACACCTGAAATATTAACTAAAGTACGTTCAGATAACAAATACTTTACAAATGATATATTTACGCCAAATAGTTTAGTAGACCCCGTGTTGGAAAGTAATTTCAGTACTATAGGTTGACAACCCTTATACGAAAAACTCTGAAAACCCGGGCACAGGTCACTGACCCACATCGGGGCCCTGGGGGGCGAAAATGGAATAATAATTATTATAATAATTATTCAAAGTAAATAGAATTTATAATAACAAAATAAAATAATAACAATGATAAAATAATGATAAAATTAATAATAATGAAGAAATACAAGAATGAAAAAAAGATCAAAAGTGAGAAACACGACCTAGACATATGATTTATTATTATTATTATTATTATTACATTTTCGCCCCCCCCCACCCCCAGGCCCTGATGTGGGTCAGAGACCTGTGCCCGGGTGGGCTGATCCCTGCAAAAAAAAAAAACCTAACCATTCTGAAATTCGAAATGCATCTGGCCCCAAGGATTTCGGATATAGGATTGTCAACCTGGTACTTGTTTTTGTTTGGTGCAAATAAACGAAGGCTTGAAGTCTTGACCCATTTCGTCGAGTGACCACATGTGTGGAGGATTAGTTGTGGGTAGTTTTAATATGCAGTCCCTATATCTGGTTTGTGCTCCCCCCACCCTTTTTTACGAGAATTGTAAAATTTATTTTCGTACTCATACAGTAGATGCGGAAGTGTGGAAAAAAACCGAGATTGAACTTAAAAAAAAAAAGTTGGTTTTCCGGCATATTCGCGGTGTAGAGTAATAATTTTTTTCTTTTCTATTCATTTTTTACTCTTATTTTTTCGCCCCCTTGGCTCAGCTGTGGGTCGATACCTGTGCCCGGGTGGGCTATTCCCCGTAAAAAAAAAAAACATGAATTGCCTTACATTTGCCTCATTGGTTGTTAAAAGGACGTCCTGTTAGACTACAGCATTAAATGAGTCCATGTCTCTAACGATCTTGTTTTATTTTATTTTATAGGTAGTTTAGTTTTCTCATATTTCGTATATGGTTAAATGCCGGTCCCTGTAGCCATTTGTAAACAAGAACTGGTTGGTGCTCATCACGTGGAGACCGGAGGCAGGATTTTAAGTTAAAGTTTCACATTTCCCATCGTCCTCCACCCGTTTCTGAAAAAGTATAAATGTTTATTAATTGTTAAAAAAAATTAACGGTAAATATGGAAAATCACGCATGGAAAGCCAAATATTACTCAATATAATTACTTATTCGGCCGATTCGCGGAAATATACTGGACTCATTACTTCTGATGTTTAGGAGTGTTCACTAAATATTGCTGCAGCTTGACTTAGTAGGCGTTAATCGGCTTATACGATAATTTTGATTTGGTAAAGTGAATATGACCCAGAAATCACGAAGGCTAGGTTGCCAAAGCATATGGCATGGCGCTGGTCACACACATAATTTATAGACCAGAGTCTAGACTATTAGAACATCAGCCATGGGCAGATTAGTTGGATTGCGTCGTGTTGCTGGCAAGTTGAAATTAGCGCGGCGTCAGGTTTCTACTGTGGGAGGGTATAATTAGCCTGGGCACCGTTTAGTTAACCACCGAGTTGTCTGGATCCTATTGTCTTTTATCTGATTTTGGTCTTTCACGAGTTCCAAGTCAGTGATGATTTTTTTTTCTCCCCGTCCTTGACTTTTTACTCGCTGCACTATGGTGGGGCGCCCTGTCCAGAATTTAACCTTTTACAACTCGCTACTCGTGGTTTGGACCCACAGTTTTCAAAGTACAATGCAGTTTGTATATAATCGGTCCGTCAGCATCTTATGTAGCCTCGTGGGTACCGTAGTCACAGCATTGTGGTAACGTCATTGCCCGCGTCTATTGTAATGTCTACTTGGCTGCAGTTTTGGTCAGTCTTCGTGTGCCAGAGTTGGTTCTCCTGCTAGCTTTAACGCACCCGGTGACTCCAGTTGGTTCTCCTGCTAGCTTTAACGCACCCGGTGACTCAGACAGTAGTTTTCAAACACAGATATCACGAGCAAGTACCAGGTTAGTTTTAAAAAGGTATGTCATGGAGGCTTAGTGAAGATGCCGAGACACCTGGCTATAAATGTATCAAATCTAAACGCAATAAACCACACGACTTTTTATGCCTTTTGGGGCTTTTTTAAGTCAATAATTTTTCGTAATTAATGTAGCGATTTTGTTCGTTTCCGATAAATTTTTTGTTTATTGTATGGGAGAACATAAGAATGGAGGAAACTGCAGCGGGCCTATTGACCCATACTGGGCAGTCCCGTTTATACCCAACCCCTATTGCTCATATAAGCATCCAACCTATGTTTGAAGCTATCCAGCGTATTCGAGTTAATGATGATATTTGGTAACTTGTTCCATTCATCCACTACTGTTTCCAAACCAGTGTTTACCTATTTCACTCCGAAATCTAAATTTGTCTAATTTAAAACCATTAAGAGTTCGCTCCTGGTTGGATAGTTTGAGTACCTTTGTAATGTCCCCTTTGTTTAGCCCTGACTTCCATTTATACACCTCTATCATGTCGCCCCTCACTCTGTCTCTCGAGGGAGTGCAAATTAAGATGCTATAACCTGTCTCTGTATTCAAGGTTCCTAATGCCCGGGATTAGTCTTGTCATTTTCCTCTGGATTCTTTCCAAGGATTGGTAAGGTATTTGAGGGCGTTGTTCCTCTCTCTCTCTCTCTCTCTCTCTCTCTGGGAAAACCTTGGCTGCTGTTGTCATAATTATTACACCATTTCCGGAGATTGCTCAAAGTAGTGGTTAATCTAAGGGTGAAATAAGATGTTGTCTAATCTTCATGTATCGTACACACGCACACTCCTTCTGGAGTAGACAGCCTGAATGCTCAAGACGTCGTTTATAATATTGATATTGTGAATATATAATCCGACACTTGTGATGGCAGATATTCGCAGGTTGATAACAGGACGATGGTTTAACACGTTCTCGAAGGGCTAAAGTAAGTAGGTGTTGGGGTAAAATAAATCGATGGATACTATGAATCATCAGTTTTCGCAAGTATTATGTATATGATAAGAAGGAACTACAGTACTGTATTTGGTTTGGGTACTGTATAATCTGGTCATGTTAGAGACGCCATCAATTACTGGCTGTAATCTTGGGAGTGATGAACACGCGACATAAAGTAGCAGACGATACACTCAAGTTGGAAGTGTTTACCTTGGCACTGTTAAGGTTAAGTCTAGTGTTTCCTCGTCTTCGCACGTGTATTTATTTGTCGCTTTGTTAAATTATTTATAAATATGAAACCTTTTTTATAAGTAAACAGTGTGTCACGCGACTTCAGCCACCACGCCGCAAGGACCGAGTACAAATCCAGCGATCAACTTGTCCTCATTTTCGTACCACTTGATTAATAAGACGTTTGAATGGCTTAACTTGTTCTGTAATGTTAGTTTTATTTAGGAGTTTGCACTAGGTGTGTCCCGCCAGTAACTTAAAGGAAGTGCGTTGTCTTCATATCCTGACAGGATATCCGCTACTAACGATTCCACCACCCGGGAGTGTTTTATATACTCATCGTCTTCAACAGTTGGATGGGAGAGTAGTTCATGACAAGTGGGCAGTCAATACTTTCCTCTGCCCCGCCCCAACCCACCTAACCCTTCCTCACCCCAACCCACCTAACCCTTCCTCACCCCAACCCACCTAACCCTTCCTTCTAACCCTTCCCCGCCCCAACCCTAACCTTAACCCACCTTAACCCTTCCCCTGCCCCAACCCACCTAACCTAACCTAACCCCAACCCACCTAACCCTTCCCGCCCCAACCCACCTAACCCTTCCCGCCCCAACCACCACCCCCCCCGCGCAACCCTAACCCCCACCTAACCCTTCCCGCCCCAACCCACCTAACCCCCAACCCACCTAACCCTCCCTCACCCCAACCCACCTAACCCCCCTCTCGCCCCAACCCCTCTCGCCCCAACCCCCTCTCGCCCCAACCCCTCTCGCCCCAACCCCTCTCGCCCCAACCCCCTCTCGCCCCAACCCACCTAATGCTCCTAATCGCCAACGTAGAATCCCCATGCGCTTGACACTTTAATATCTAAAGCCAATGTTTTTAGTACAGAACTGTGGCTAGTTGGTGTACTTGACCTAGGTGGCAAAGATGGTGGTCAGTTATGGACAGTGGGGCGAACCTTGTCCAAACCTCCTCCACCAGACTAAACGCACGGGGAGGCAACGGTGGCACACTCCCACTCGCTGAATTACCAAACTTGTGATTTCGTTGCCTCACGGTCTAGTCTTTGATGTGTACTCAACTACTCTCCGTTTATGTATTTGAAGGCTTCTTCCATGACGTAACACAGGGGCTTCCTCTGTTACATGGTACGGATTCACTAGGACTTCCCCTATAGCGTATCATTGACGTATTAATGTTTCCTTCGATTCGCCAGTGACACCGTGACTCATTACTGAGGTTCAGGTGCCACTGTCCTCCCAGAAGTGTTATGGCTTTCTGTAATATTCACTTTTTCTTATCAATGGGAATTAGAGGAATAATTCATTTAGCTACACATAACCTAATACCTACCTGGTCACACTAGTCCCATTATCGAACGTACAGACAAAAACTTACCGTACCTTCGTTAACATTTCTGAGTGTATCTTGGGTCACCCGTCACCTTTACAAGTCAGTGCACTTAAAGGGAGGGCACAAGTATCGACCCTCAGTGGCGGGCCACATCACCCAGGCGCTGGAATGCATACTGTATATGAGGCCAGACGTGGGCGGGCAAATTTCTTAGAAGCTTGAACCACATTGATGGGATGCAAATGTTTTTGGTTGGTTTAGCAGGATCGCGTGAAGATGAGGCACCTCCATATTTCACCTGATCAAACTCCGTAACTCTAGAGGGAGTGATCATCAGGTGAAATAAGCTGGAGTATCTAAATTTTCTCATGGTCCTGTTAATTGTTCTTCTGTAAAACAGATCTTATGCCTTAGGTCTACCAATCATAAATGTACGGTGTTTGCTCAGACTCGGCAATGTTTGCGTGCAATGATCAAGAAAATACCAGATAAGCTGTGCAACCTTCAGCTATGTGGGGGAGGAACCTGGTGACATTGTAGTGGTGGTCGACGGCCTTGGGTCTGGGGTGCCAACAGTGGTGTAGGTTAGACTTGCGTTACGAAATGATTTCGTTTAGTTTTCGTCGATTATACTATTTCCCATTTTCTTTGCTTCCGAAAGTCTTTTTTTAAGCTTTTGGGATAAGGAGAACTCATTCTTAAAATTGACACTGTCGTCTATAGCTTAATGTTAGGCATCGTAACAGTTCATTTATCGGTCGTGAAGTGTCAACAGCTTTCCATCGTCTTCGGGTTAACCTTTTACTGAAAAAATTACATTTTACGACCAATAGCATTAGTTTTTTTCTAATCTGGTGTCCACGCCCCGCCCAGAGTAGCGTAGCGCGTGTGTGTGAAGGTGTGGGTTGAGCTAGTACGGTGGCCCTAATCACCTGTTCAGTTGGTGGTGGTGTGTGTGCAAGGTAACGTTCGCTGCTAGTGGTGGCCTCCTGCACTTGTCTGAGTGAAGTGTCCACAATCATATAGCGTGGCGGTGAAAACACTATGGACTTAAAACAGTGATAAGTTGGTCAATAAAGTAGTGGTGTCTTGTACAGTACGTTTTAGTGAAGGGAGACCGTTGTGGGTTAATGTTTGTTGTGGTTGCCTGGAGACCCGTTGATTGTACTAGCTGAGAACACGGACCCTGACGATGGTATACTCTTGGGTACGTGTAGTGAACTTCTTAGCCTAGTACAGTAGAACTAACATTGGTGCTTTAATAAATTAACTGCCACTGGGTAATGTCAACCGAACAGTGAAGCTGGTAACTGGTGCTAGATTGCGGTGTGTACAAGGGGTGGTTAAGAACTCTGCCCAAAATACACGTCCTTGCCGGGCAAAAGTTACAGTAGTGCCTAAGTATAGTAGGTAAGAAGAGAGTAGTAGGCCTGGGCCAAGGTCAGCAGTGTGGTGCCAAGGCAGGAGGTGGAAGAAGCCAACAAAACGGGTGAGGGAGGCACACCGCGGGCCAATGTGTCGTCTAGCTCAGAATCACAACTGTCGAACAGATTCAGCCGTCACTTGAGGTAAACAACGATCAATGCCTGGTCCAGGTTACCCACTAGGCCTCACGTGTTGACGCTTTACTGCCTCTGTACCGCCTAATGAGGCACTCTTCTACTCTATAAACTATCAGTAATGTTTTTTATTGAATATTTCGGATCACTAGAAGAACAGACACCCCAGTTTATTTCTGAAGATAACCACTCCAACACAAACATAACCGAACTCTTTTGCAGCGTTCGAGTGTGTAAGCTTATAGTGAAATAAGCTGGGGTGTCTGATCTGGCTTTGAATATACGATATAAGAACAAAAGAATGGAGGAAACTGCAGCGGGTCTATTGGCCCATACTGGGCAGTCCTATTTACACCCAACCCCTATTGCTCATATATCCATCCAACCTATGTTTGAAGCTATCCAGCGTATTCGAGTTAATGATGATATTTGGTAACTTGTTCCATTCATCCACTACTGTTTCCAAACCAGTGTTTACCTATTTCACGCCTAAATCTAAATTTGTCTAATTTAAAACCATTGTTACGAGTTCGCTCCTGGCTGGATAGTTTGAGTACCTTTGTAATGTCTCCTTTGTTCAGCCCTGACTTCCATTTATACACCTCTATCATATCGCCTCTCACTCTACGTCTCTCGAGGGAGTGCAAATTATGATGCTTTAACTTGTCTCTGTACTCAAGGTTCCTAATGCCCGGGATTAGCCTTGTCATTCTCCACTGAATTCTTTACAAGGATTCTATATCCATTCTGTCATAAGGTGACCAGAATTGAACTGCGTAATCCAAGTGAGGTCTCACAAGCGCAAGATATAGTTTTAGGATGACCTCGCTAGTCTTGTAACTAACACTCCTTTGCATGAACCCAAGTACTTTATTAGCCTTGTTTCGAACAAATACACATCGTTTACTTGGCATAAGGTTCCTACTTATCATTACTCCTAAATCTCTCTCGCAGTCGGATTTCTCAATGGTATCGTTGTTCATCTGGTATCTGGTTTCCTTGTATACATCTATACTGAGTACTTTAAATTTGTCCACGTTGAATTTCATCTGCCATTTTTCAGACCATTCGAGAAATTTGTTTAGATCTTCCTGTAGTTTTGTGGAGCCCTCGTCAGATTTAATAACACGTCCTATTTTGGTGTCATCAGCAAATTTACCTATGTTGCTGCCTATGCTGATATCTATGTCGTTTATGTATATAATAAATAATAGTGGTCCAAGTACTGAGCCTTGGGGAACTCCACTAGTGACGTTTCTTCAATGGGATTTAGTGCCGTTAATGCTCACTCGCTGTTTCCTGTCCTGTAACCACGCCCTAATCCATTTGAGGATATTACCTTTGATGCCATGTGCTTCTACCTTTCTTATGAGCAATAGGGGTTGGGTGTAAACGGGACTGCCCAGTATGGGCCAATAAGCCAGCTGCAGTTTCCTCCATTCTTATGTTATCAGTCTTTCGTGGGGGACTCTGTCGAAGGCTTTGCTAAAGTCGAGATATACCACATCATAATTGTGCCCCTCGTCCACAGATTCGAAAACTGATGAAAAGAATTTTAATAGATTAGTTAGAAGTGACGAACATATCTCTGGTTAGTGATTTTGGTAATACAGTACTGATGGTATGAAACTGACTGGACTCGGGCGTGCTAAAACTCGGGACCTGGTCAGGTACTGAAAAGTTTTTGTAACCGTTATGTAGTCAAAGTCGATGGTAGTCTCACCGACGTAGTAGTCATATTAAATTTTCCTCAACAAAGTCGTCGGCGTAGTACAGTATACATATACTGTATGTATTGTACGTATATTATCTCGAGGTTCACGGCCACATAAAGTTAATCAAATTGTTTCAAAATTTAAAGGTAACGTCATCGTGTTTAATATTGTCGTATTTATGGAGCTCAGAGTTATTAATAGGAAGACAAACAAGGTGTGGGAGCGACCGTGGCGAGGCAGAGCCCCCCCTCCTCCCCTCCTCCTGCGTACGAGGTTTGGCGGTCGCTGGGACAGGTAGAAAGGGGGGGGGGGGTCACCTAAGGAGTAGGGGGAGGGAAGGGATAGTCAGGTGACGGTGTCCTGCCACTAAGGAAGTTTGCCCTCTTCCCGTCCTTCAGTGGTTACAGGCCAAATGAGCCCCTGAAACAGTTTATTTAGCCAGAAAAACTGAGTGGATAATAAAAAATATTAACATGGCTGAGCCAGTTGAGAGCCTGAGCTGTCTGGAAGGTACCTGATATACTGTACATTTGTCTCAAGGAAGTATTATTGTAACATTTACAGTAGTATCATCTGGAATAGTACACATAGCGTGGTAGTAGTAACAATTTACAGTAGTATCATCTGGAATAGTACATTTGTCTCAAGGAAGTATTATTGTAACATTTACAGTAGTATCATCTGGAATAGTACACATAGCGTGGTAGTAGTAACAATTTACAGTAGTATCATCTGGAATAGTACTCATAGCGTGGTAGTCGTAACAACATACCAGAATGTTACCCAGGTCATCACATCGGTTTTTTTACACTTGGTATAAACCTTAAGGTGTTGATATACATAAATATGATGAGTGAAGCAGTACAACATGGGTTGGTTTAAGGTGGAACAAGAGGGCTAGTAGAAGAGTTAGAAGCTGTAACTCACTGGCTCGATAAAGAAATGGAAAGAGTGGGAGAACATTTATGGTTCAAATCCAATAGAACAAGACTGAACAACCCAGCACCAATACCAAGTTACAACTACCAACCTCAAAGCAATACAATAAAAAAATAAATTACAAATAAAAAAAATCTTAGAATGAATAGCCAATTAAAACACTGCCAACACAAACGTCAACCTTTTCAATTCAAAAGATAGGACCACCATCTTGTGAACCCGAGTAGCAAGTTGGATCCTACACCACTTCCTTGCAAAAAACTTTTTCCAATTTTAAACAAAAGCTTCAATTCCTAAAAAAAAGTGACTAGTGGACACTATCCTTGGCTTCTAACCCCTCCCTGCTATTTTTCCTCCCACCTTTATTAAAGCAAAAGATACGATGCTCGGCCAGCTCCATAAAGAACGTGGCCAGAGGTCGTCACCTCTTCCTTGAAATACTGGCTACTGCAATGACGAAACATGACCAAGAGAAAAGCCAAAGGCCTAAGAGCTAAAACTTAAATTACTAGTACAAAAGATCAACAAAGAATTTTAAAATGTAGCATATCTGGTTGAGCCCGGATGCCTTTACTCTCCCACGTTCCTTCAAAATTTCCTCATTTACCTTCTAAAGCCCCCTAAAAAAACCTCCAAAGTACTTCCACCCAACACGAAGCAATAGCCTTTCATCCTTATCTACAGGCATCAAATTAAGTACCAGGAGGGTACACACGACGGTGATAGGAAAGAAAATAACAAGAAAGAGTAACATTTTGATAGGAACAAAGTTTGTGGTATGTCAATTTACTGGTAAAAGGGTAACAGCGTATACATTAAATAAAATGAATAAAGACATATACAAACACTCTATTGATCAAATACACATTACATTATTCTAGTTCAGTAAGTATGACATTCTGAAGGAAGTGAGGAGGTTTCTTTAGTTTCTGGAGGCGGGGAGGGAGGTGTTCATAAACTGCTGTAGTAGTAGTCGGGTCTTCAACTTCTGAAGGTTATGTTTGGATAGGGTTGGTTTGGTTATGCTGGTTTAGGGTTGGTTAGGTTTGTTTAGACTAGGTTATGATAGGCTAGGTTTGTCCGCGTAAAGAGATAATTAGGTGGTTTGGATGACGCCATCTGTTACCGATACTTTACCAAGTTACTTTATTTCCTGTTACTTTTTAGCCGTTACGTTTTTACCGATTCTTTTCTTATGTTACCTTTTCCCTGTTGCTCTCTTTCTTACACTCAAACACGACACGACCCTCCATGGTGATGCTGACCGCAGTAAAACCTAGTTCACCGTAACCACGCAACTCCCGACCACTGTCCAGTTTACATAAGAAAATAAGGAGTCTGCAATAGGCCGGTTGGCCTGTGCATGGCAGCTCCTGTCGAGAGTTACTACCACTCTCTAGCATCCATGAATCTATCTAGCCTCCTTTTGAAACTTTCCAGCGTTCCAGCACTTACTACAAAGTTGCTAAGCTTGTTCCACTCGTCCACCACCCTATTTGTGAACCAGTTCCTTCCCATCTCCCTCCTAAACCTAAACTTATCCAACTTGAATTCGTTGTTACGAGTCCTATCCTGCTCGGATATTATAAGAACTTTATCTATATCCCCTTTATTGATTCCTTTCACCCACTTAAATACTTCTATCATATCTCCCCGCACTCTTCGTCTTTCATTGGTCATTAACTGAGTAAACATTCTGAATATACGGATTGGTATTTTTTCAATAGACAGTTAAAAATGAAAGGGAAACTCCGGAGCGGACGAAATGCGAGTAAACAGACGGTAACCCCCCGAAACTTTTCTTATTATTATGAATCCCCGCTAAGTGTGTCACGTGGTGTAACTCAACAGCTTTCTAAACTCCACACTTGTAAAACTGTAGCATCGATCACTTCTTGTACGATAATACAACACAGGTAGGATTAAGTGCCCCTACATGAGATGGTAGGTGCCTGTGTGGCGTCTTGGCGTGTCCTTGTTTATAGTTACGAAGGTCCTCACCATGGTTCCGTGGCGCTGCGTGTCGTCTCAGGTAGCAGGTAGGTAGGAGGTGGATGGATGAAGTGCCCACGCTCCCTCTTCTACACCACCACCTCTTGCCTCCCTCATCTCGTCGCCGTTTCCTGCCTCCCTCTTCTTGTGCCCTTCGCCCTATCATTAACAGTCTCCTCCTGAGCTCTTCCTGTCCCTCCCTACCATAGCCTCCCTCCTGCGCCTTCAACAACTTGCCACATAATTACCTTCCACCTAGACTCCCTTTCTTACATTTCCTACTACTATTATCTTCTCCTACTGCACATCCACAACCTCCCCCCCCCTACTGCACCTCCACAACCCCTCCCCCCCTACTGCACTCCTCCACAACCCCTCCCCCCCACCCCCTACTGCCTCCACAACCCCTCCCCTACTGCACCTCCACAACCCCCTCCCTACTGCACCTCCACACAACCCCTCCCCCCCCACTGCACCTCCACAACCCCTCCCCCCACTGCCCCTCCCCCACTACTGCACAACCCTCCCCTACTGCACCACCTCCACAACCCCTCCTACACCACCTCCTCTACCCCTTCCCTACTGCACCTCCTCCTCTACTACCCCTTCCCCCACTGCACCTCCCATCTATCCCTTCCCCCTCCTCCTCCTCTACCCCCCCTGTGCCTCCTCCCTACCCCTCCCCCATTGCACCTCCTCCACTACCCCTCCCCTACTGGATGTCCTCCACTACCCCTCCCCCTACTGCCTCCTCCTCTACCCCTTCCCCTGTACCCTCCCTCCCCACCCTTCCCCCAACTGTACCTCCTCCACTCACTCCCTCCCCCCACTGCACCTCCTCCACCACCCCTCCCCTACTGCACCTCCTCCACCACCCCTCCCCTACTGCACCTCCTCCACCACCCCCTCCCCACTGCCTCCTCCACTACCCCTCCACTACCCCTCCCCTACTGCCTCCTCCTACCACTCCACCTACCTGCCACCTCCTCCCCACTGCACCCTCCCCTACTGCACCTCCTCCACTACCCCTCCCCTACTGCACCTCCTCCACTGCCTCCCCTCCCTCACTGCCCTCCTCCTACCTCCCCTGCCCTCCTCCACTCCCCCTCCCCCCACTGCACCTCCTCCACTCCCTCCCCCTACTGCATATCCTCCACCTACCCCCTACTGCCTCCTCCACTTCCCTCCACCCCACTGCCTCCACTACCCCTCCCTACTGCACCTCCTCCAGAACCCCTACTGCACCACCTCCACTACCCCTCCCCTGCTCCACTCCCCCCACTGCCCCACTGCACCACCTCCCCACTACCCCTCCCCACCCTCCCCCCCACTGCACCTCCTCCACTCACTCCTCCCCACTGCACCTCCTCCACCCCTCCCCTCACTGCACTCCTCCTCCACTCCCCACCCCTCCTCCCTACCCTCCCCTACTGCCCTCCTCCTCCACCACTCCTCACTGCACCTCCTCCACTCACTGCCTCCCTACCACCTCCTCCACTACCCTCCCTACTGCACCTCCTCCTCCACTACCCCTCCCCCCCCCCTCTGCACCTCCTCCACCACTACCACCTCCCCCACCACCCTCTGCACCACTCCTCCACTACCCTCCCCACTGCACCTCCTCCACTTACCCCTCCCCCCTACGCACCTCCTCCACCCCTCACCCCTCCTCCTACTGCACCTCCTCCACTCCCTCCTCTCACCTCCCCTCCCCCTACCCCCTCCCCTCCTCCACCACCCCTCCCCCTACCCCTACCCCTCTCTACTGCACCTCCTCCTCACCCCTCCCCCTGCTCCCTCTCTGCCCTCCCCCCCTGCACCTTCCTCCTCCACCCCTCCTCCACTGCCCTCCTCCTCACCCCTCCTCCCACTACCTTCTCTCCCTCCCCCCTACCCTCCTCTGCTACCTCCTCCCCTCCACTGCCCTGCCCCCCACTCCTCCACCCCTCCTACCCTCCCCCTGCTACCTGCCCACTGCACCCTCCTCCCACCCCTCCCCACCTCTCCCCCTCCTCCTCTACCCCTCCCCCTGCCCACCCCTCCACTACCCCTCCACTACCCTCCCCACTGCACCTCCACAACCCTCCCTACTGCACCTCCACAACCCTCACCCTCTGCACCACCTCCACAAC